>NC_051155.1:51432691-51465300 GCF_013339745.2 Dermacentor silvarum
ATGGCCTTCAGAACTAAAGACAATTGCTGCCGCTGGCCAGCACAAATATAGGGAAACACTTCCACACAACGGCAAGCAACACAACAAACGAAAAACGATATAGGACATCCTCCTTTATGTTGCAATACTCATGAATTTAATTTGTTTGCGAAATAAAACTGCAGGCATAGCACTATTGCAGCGTCACTAATATTTTCGAGAGCTAATACTAAGACCAGGAACGTGAAGTTTCGCAACATATTATGGATAACGAATGCCACATTTCCAACGAATATCAACCAGCACCCTTCGTGTTCATTTCTCTGGGATTCATTATTTTTTTTCTGATTTTAATTCCTTTGCTGATATTGCAGTACGTTGCAGCATGTGCGACCTCGCCCAGCAACGAGTTCCTATGACCTACTTTTCTCGTACATAGCACTCTTTCCTACGTGGGCTGCCTTCAATAGGTGGTATGAACAACTGTGGCAATGGCATCGTGACGTACTACACTTGCAAGGTAAAGCGCATTTGCAAATGCCCCAGGGGACGGGGTTCCACACCCACCATCACGCTCCCTGTAGCTTTGTGTAGCCTTTTGTTCCTGTACCCGTATGCTGACATTCCACTACGCTATAGCGCGTACCAACTGGCGCAACAACATGCTTTAAGAAAGGTCAACTCGTTGTTGTGTTCGTAGAGTTGCTTTAGGACTGTGGTAAATATTGCGGATAACAGCCGTATGAATGCTTGCATAATAATTTTGTGTAAAAGCCGTAATTGATCCACACGCATACCTCCGCAAGCAGATTTGGTATAGTGGTTTGTCATCTTGAAGTTCTCTCGTGGCTGTGGGCTGAATTCCACTCGACTCTTGAAAGACAGTATAACATTTTAATGCGCTTGCATGTGTAATTTATTTCAAAAGCCGCTATTAACCGACGCGATTTCATCACCACCTGCGCTCGATAACAACCGTATTTTTAATATTGCAGAATAGATACACAATGCTTGTTTTTGTTCACTAAGTACAAAAGTAAAACCAGCCACGGATCACGTATACGCAAGAAGATAGAGGAAAAGGATGGTTTAGTTATCATTATACATAACGTGCCCTCTATTTCCAGATATTCTGAAGTCGGTGTCATGGACAGCTATTTTAGGGCTCGGGAACACAAAGCACATATATAGAGAATACGTAATATTCTAGAAAGACTTTACTTACCTTAGACTAAACATATATTCTACGTCACCCTTCCTGCATCAGCGGTATAACAACAAAAAAATGTTCCTCGCGCACTTCAGCGAGGAGAAAGGAAAAACCAACGCCACGCCCCGTGTAAGGGTTATTGCAAGAAAACCATTATTTTCCCAGAAACTTCCGCTATGCCGCCATTGCTTCAACGTTTCATGTAAGAGTTCTAAACAGGACAATAACAAGGGCTTGGCCATATTTACATATCTCCTGTTTAACGATTGAGCGTTTGCCTGCGTTTCACGCCTAACGATTCTCGCATTCCCTAAATATACATACAACACGAGTGATAAATATTGCTTTCAGAAGAACTTTAGAACATGCAATGACGTATTGCGAACGCTTATAGTTTATAGTAACCCTAGCTATTCCGCTGCAAAAGAAAAAAAAATTCAGAGCCCTTTCACTACGTGAAGATAGACGACCACCGAAGCTGTACATCTTGGTAACTATATTGAGTCATATATGGTTAGTTGCTATATTGATGGAATAAAGACACATACACATAACTTCATTGTTATCGTATTTTTTTTCTGTTTACTTTGTCAGCAATGGTTGCCATTGCTTTGTGGTCACTGTGATATACTGCAATTGGTTGCCGATGCTTTCACGCCCACTCCCGCTTCTGTTCGCGAAGGCGATGCTCATGGGCACGCTGTTCTTCATCAGTCACAGAGCAGCTATGCGACGTTACGGATCCTTCGAACGACACGCGTTCAGCTATTGCGGCTTCGGTCGCCTTCGCGCACATTCATGCTGTTGCTCACGTCGGCGCTCTTTCCATGCACGTTCTTCTTCACTACGGACTACGCGCGTACTGGCCATAGCTAGACCAAAGTACAACTGCCGATAACGTCGCTAAGGCGATGTCTTGTCACAAGAAAACGAGGCACCACAGATTGGTGGATACACAATGACGTTTCATTATTCCGCCATCCACTCTGCAGCCACGGAGCACCGCCGGTGCGCAGCAGGCTACTACGGATTAAATTTTGTCGGGGCGACTTTTTTCTACCTACCCTGACGACTCACGTAATTTTGTCAGAACCTAGCCATACACAGCTTCGCTGTAAAAAAAAAAAATGCCACTACGTGCTGACGCGCGTTCCGAGGGACCGTAATAAAGTTTTATCATACCATACATAGAAGTATTTACGTAAGCAATGGATGACGGCAGCTTCATATGCAAGGTGTTCCTACTGTTGCGCACCAATATTTAAAAATATGCAGATGCCACGTAGCTGCACAGAACCAAGGTAATGCTGTTTGCCGTCGCTTCAAGATACTCAAATTATTTTGCTTCCGCCCAATTACGTAATTAGTTTTATGATCTATTCAACATCTCAAGTATTATAATTATATGAGAAGTGTCAACGAGAAAATTGTGAAAACTCACGGTACAGCTTTCGGTTGCTCAATACGTGCTACATAAAAGTGTTTTTCCGAACGTAAACGAAGCCCCCGAATAGACGCAGTATGGCCGCGCGACTGGCCGCTCGTGGCACTTTGCGTGTGTTCGAGGGCTTCTTTCAAGCTCGAAAATCGTTTATTTTAAAAGAAAGGGGGCAAGAGTGCGGCGACGTGGGAAGAGTGCGCGCCCGCGCAGGTCTCATCATCAAAGCAATCTGCGATGTGAACAAAGTGCAAGTAGTGCCAGTAGCTTCGTATGCGCTGCACCTTCGATGTTTGGCTTGCGTTGAGGCGAGAGAAGCGACGAAGTTCAATTCGCTCGCTGCAATCGCCGCGCCTCCTCTCTCCATCGTTTTGACAGCGAGTTTCTGCGGTCGTTGATCCAGATGTGTTCATGTTTATCTGTGCACTTGTTACACTGTGATTCTTGCAAGTTTATACAGCCAATAAAACTCTTATCTTTAGTTGCTATAGTTGTCAACAAATTTGCTATTGCAATCGATGCTTCTTCGCCTTTCGAACTAAACTGCGAAATGTTTTTCGCAGACTTCCCCGAAATTTGATCGGTGACCGTGCCTGTTGAATGTTCCTATAACTGTCATACATTTCTGCCCAATATTAACCGTAGTCCCTGCGGAGTGTCAAGCTATTCGCCGTCCGTGAACTTGCTTCGAGATGCCTGATTATTACTATTCCACGCCGTCGGTGGCGCGTCCCGTTCCCTTCAAAGCTGCAGAGCACAAAGCCTATATGTTTACACACTGCTGGTTAATTGCCTTTGCGAATGCCATATTATGTTTCGGAATCTACTCGCAAGGCAGCAAAAACAATACGAGAGCATTTTGGCTTACAAAGTAGAAATGTTTTGTCGCTTCATAAATGATACGGTCAGCCTTTGGAACAGTTTCGTTACTGCAGTTCAGGGATGCCTGCGGCACTTCAATGTTATTGGACGGTTCTATGGCTCAATTTGTGGCTATTTTCGCTACAAGGCTGTCGTTCGCTCACTGGTTGTACCTAAGCTTTGTTTCAAAATAGTGCGAAGGACAAACGATGTGCCAGATTTCTGCGCCTACAAAATTGCTTGGTTATCACGACTATTTCTCGGAGTATTAGAAGGAAACTAAACGGAAATATTAAGTCAAAGTGAAGGTAAAGTAATAGATTAGTGTTCGAGAATCTCTAAGGCGTCAATATTATCGCGAACAGAGCATTCGTGATAGAGAAATTGAGGTAAATGAAGCACACCATTTTACACTCCTCAGGAATATTCAAGTACTTGCCCGATGACGAAGGCACTCATTTAAATTATGTCAGTAGTACTCAACCACTTGTTATAACAACACCATTGTATCGCATTATAAGATGAAGGAAAGCGGTGCTTGTCTAGTTCGATTTCATTTTTAGTAATATAACCCTGGACAACGAGGCGGGCACTGGAAAGGTGTCGTTCTCTCTTTGCACCGCCCACGCTTTTGCGTATCAGTAGTTTCGCTATCACGCAGTGCTGCGCTGTTGTTGCTGGCTCGCAAAACACAAACTGCAAGTAGCACAGAATTGCACTTCCATGTGATATCGCGCGATGCCCGAACTTGCGACGCCACTTGAAGACGAGCAGCTGCAGTCGCGAATCCTTGGATCGGTCTTTCCATGTGCGCGTGTTCGTGTTTTGTGCAAAAAAACTGTACCACCCTCTGTCGAGCGCCGTTTTAATCACCGATGGCAACAAAGGGTGTTGCTGGCCTATGCAACGTCACCACTCTTTGGTTCAGTGGCGGTAGATTTGAATTGCGATAAAGGTAGATAAAGGTACCCATCAAATGCAACTTTCTCGTGGACTAAGTATTTTCTTGGCAAGAGACAACCGTTGCGAGGTTTCTTCAATGGTATTGAAGCAGTCCACGCCGACTTAACATTTCCTTTAAGGTATTGGGTTTGGCTGCCAGCTATTTATTCGAGTTCCTCTTATTCCACGCTTATCTCTAATTTCTATAATGCTCTATACCGGATATGTGTATTTCTTATCTTTGTCGTCTAGCTTGTTCATGTGTTCTTCTTCTTGGTGACGTTAAATCCTCGAAATAGGTTGACATTTCCTCAGGTTCCAGTTTTCCGAGAGTTGCTAAGTAGCCACCAGGTTTAGTTTTGTTTCTTGCGCGCTTTCCTACACTCATCATTCGACCACGGAACACGTACAAATCGGTATGAAGTCATGTAGCTTCTGTGATGGAATTAAATTCTGCCTTAACCAGGAATGCTGTTAAGTATGCAACAGCATCGTCTATGCTTAGAGAGCAGATGCCACCTCGAGACAAATGCGCGAATTCTCGGCGAGTTATCGAAAGACCTTTACCAAGGAGCCTCCGGCGAAGCATTCATTCTGCTTGTTGTTTTGTGGCTCTTGCTCAAAGTAGTCACTGCATAACCGGTCTTTAACATTCCAGTGCAGCTACGACAAAATTGTCGGAGATGCTATGTCTAAATCTGTGGAAGTGTTTGTTTTAATGCAGTGCTGTGAAAGCTGGTTGTTTCTTATTTACCAGGCTTGCCCCAGTGCAAAAAAAAATGTTAGTGCATCCAACCTTTAGAGATGATTGATGGTTTCAATGTCATTAGGAATCTAGCTTATGATTGGTGCGTAATTCTCGATATGTTTTATTCTAGGTGTTTTTTTAGCTGCATCGAATTTTCCGAGAATGCTGTGTCATACAGCAGAATTCAAATCCTTGAGATAAATTGCTCGATGAGGCGGCCATTACTTCTACAAAAATATAGACGCCTAATTGAGTAAATACCACAATTACACTAATTAACTTAGTAAATGGTTATATTTTATTTACCAGTTGTTTCCGGTGAGTTCGCAAGGCGTATCCACTTGGAACGTATTCTCAGGAGAGCACCCGTGCGGAGATAATCATTTAATAATTTTCAAGTTGTCTGACGAAACGCAGTGGCATTCCAGTTATTTTTGTGCGCTGAAAGCAGGTGCTCGTGCAGGCCGCCAGTATACCACGCCAGCTGTGGAAGCTTGGCAGGGTTCTAGAAGCGTACCGAAGTTCCGGTGGACACATACGTTCCTGCCGGATGAAGTTAGGAGTCCTACTTAACGATGCGGCCGATCAAAAAGCATTATTTGATGGAAATGAGTGCCTAGCTTATTCGAGTGGCCGGGATTGGTGTTTTATTTCCATGTTCCAGACTGGAACGAGAAATGAAGCCGGAAGAAGAGCACGTGCGCACGAGAGGTGGGGACGCTTTCAAGACTTGATGGATGCTGAATAGGGTGAATTAAAGTATCATTTTAAAGCGAAGCTTTCTTTGCGTCATCAGCTGACTTTCCGGGTGCTGCTGCTGCTATGATGGTCTTGCCGTGCGTGCCACTGGGTTTTTTGCAACACCACCACATGGCGGTCGCCTCTGCGCATCCCGAAGGTGCTTCACAGTTTGTACGTATGGCGCGTGCGGTACTTCCTTTCCTATGCTGTGCAGGTCGCCTGCTGGGCTTTGACAGTGTGAACATTACAATCGTCCATAGCCTGAAGAGAGCGCTTGCAGTTGGCGTCTCAACAGCGTGCTAGCCACGTATGCTGAAGGAGCATGTAAACACGCGCCAGCAAAATGGCTCCAAGGCGTGCACTCACCCTCGAAGATAGTCAGGCCCGAAACAAGCGTCGCGCACATCAGGAGCGTCTTTGCTACCAAGCCAAACGTGGTACAGACAGCGAAGGTAAGTATGCAATATATACATACAAATATAATACTTCAATTACATACAACCCCATAATTCAAATAAAGTTTAACATTTCTGTGACAATAAGATGTGCCTTGGGAGGCAACGATAATGCTCAACCCTTTCAGAGTTTATGAAAAAAGACGCACAAAAACGCCTCAAGCAAACACGTCTCAGTGTGTTCTGTGGACTAACAGCAGTGGTTCACGCAAAGCAAAATTTAATGTCAACTCACAACTGTCGTATTTGAGTGAATGCTCAAGAAATTGCACATTCGCCGCCAACGTCACCGTTAATTATCTTCAATTTAAGCTAACAGCATAAAAAGGTTCGCCTACATCGATTCCAACACTACGTGGGATGCGCACATTTTTTTTTTTACCTTCTGTCTTTATAAAGGAGTTGAATAGTTGAGTGTGATAGCAGCTGCTGGAAGGCCATCGTTATCAATTTGAACCCTCCACGCGAGGATCGTGGATGTTGTTTTACTGAAAGATCCAAAAAGCGAAAAGGCATTACTGAAAGACGGGAAGGAGTGGTCATAACAATTATTCGAGTAAGGTAACTCAACTTCTTAGCATGTGTAATTAAACTACAAAAATAAATCACAGCCGCAAAAGTGACGTTTGCAGCATAACCACAATTTGTCAGAAGGTGATGAATGTAATACTAAGAAGCACACGTTAAAACCACTTCAAAAAAACCTATATAAGTGGTAAACTCAACTCATCTACGAACCAGGGAAATTTATGGGAGATGTCCATGTTATAAAGTCCGTGTCCGAATCAATGTGAACCAAAGCTATCGTGAAGCAGTTACCTAAATGCTATATAAAATAAATGGTAAGCATTGAATGGTCTTTACTTTCAGTTTGTGTTACGCGAAATCTCACTCAATGTTTGTTTCTTTCTCCTGGATAAAATATATTTATCATGAGAGAAGATAGATTTTTTTATTTTATATGGAGGGAAAAATTTGTTAACTAATCGGGAAAGAATGAGATATAATGAATCTGTTCAATGGATTTTGTTTGATACTAAGCTTTTCAGGATAGAGGCGATAATTTCTAGCGAGAAGAGAGGACGCTTTTCTATCAATGGGTTCAGTAATGAAGGTCTTTCAGTACAGTTGTTTACACAATTTCTGCTGCTGCGCTCGTACATGATCGTTTTGTTGTCCACCTCTGATTCTAATTAACAACATGGAGTTGCCTTCAGGCTACCTTTCAAGATGGAGCAATGTCAGACGCATGTGGAGGAATATATTACCGGGTTTTAATAAGAATAAAACATTATTACCCTATGAAAAAACACCTTAGGCTCGGTAAAGAAAATGAAGCAGATGCAAAGCAACTGCAGGCTGTATTATGCGGCTGATGCGACAGTCAGAATTGGTAGTACTGGATTTGTATACAGTTCTCAGCTAAGCCGTATTTTCGCTACTAAGCAATGAAATATATTTTGAGGGTTGTATAGGTACTGCCGCGGTAACAGCCATATACAGTAACAAGGTAATTCACAGATTTGCAAGTTACTGTACCATTTTATAAATGAAAGTGTTTAGTGTACGGCGAAATGCATTTCTTGTGAATATGACAACGCCGCAATATCTCCATATCTAAGTGACCAAACACGGGCTCAATGTATTTCGTGCAAAAGAATAGCAAAGGCGGCTGATTCGCCTTTTTTTTTACCTCTGACGTGAAATTTCGTGGAAGCTTCCATGAAATTTCACCGATGGCCGTGCCTGTTGAATGTTCCTATAGATTTTTTCGATCGAGTTACGCCACGACAACGTGGTCTCATACATTTCTGCCTGAAATTAACCGTAGTCCCTGCGGAGTGTCAAGCTATTCGCCGTGCGTGAACTTGCTTCGAGACGGCTGATTAGTACTGCTCCACGCCGTCGGTGGCGCGACTGCTTCCGTTCAATGCGGCAGAGCACGAGGCCTATAGGTCTATCACTGCTGGTTATTTGTCTTCCCGAATGCCATATTGTGTTTCGTAATCTACTCGGAAGGCTATTAAAAATACAAGAGCATTTTTCGGTTACAAATTAGAAATGTTTTATTGTTTCATACATGATATGGTCACATCGTGGAGCAGTTTCGTTACTGCAGTTTATGGATGCCTACAGCTCGAAGGTAATGGACGGTTGTATGGCTGAGTTTGTGGGGTATTTTCCTTACAAAGGCTGTGGTTCTACAGATTGGTTGCACGTAAGTTACGTTTCGAAATAGTGCGCAGAACAAGAAATGTGCTGGGATTTTGCGCCTAAATAAATGGTTGATCTTCAAGACTATCTTCCTGAGTATTAAGCGAGGGTATTAGATTTGGCTGCAGGCTATTTGTTTGATTGCTCTTATTGCACACTGTTTTCTCATTTCTATAATAGTTTACACCGGAAATGTGGATTTGTCATCTTTGTCTTGTAGCTTGTTCATGCGTCCTTCTTTTTGGTGGCATTAAATGCTCGAATTAAGTTAAATTTGCCTCAGGTTAAGTTTTCCGAGAGTCGCGAAGCAGCCACTGGGTTTGGCTTTCTTTCTTGCGCGCTTTCCTACTCTCATCATTCGACCATGGAACACGTACAAATCGGTATCAAGACCTTTAGCTTGTGTAATGTAGTTGAATTCGGCATTATTCAGGAATGCTGTTAACAATGCAACAGGGTCATCTATGCTTAGAGGACAGATGTCATCTCCAGAAAAATGCCTCAGTTCTCGGAACAGCTTCCATCGACAGACCTTTTACCAAGGAGCCTGTGGCGAGCATTCATTCTGTTTGTTGTTTTTAGGCTCCAGCGCAAAGTAGTCACTGCAGTACGGATGTTTAACATTCCACGGCAGCTACGGCATATTTGTCGGAGATGCTATGCCTAAATCTATAGAAGAGTATGTTTCATATGCAATACTCTTAAAAGCTGGTTGTATCTTATTTACCAGGCATGCGCCAAAGGAAAAAAATTGGCAGTGCATCAAACCTTTAGAGATGATTGACGTCTTTAATGTCAATAGCAATCTATGTAATATGGGTGTGTAATTCTTGATATGTTTTATACCAGGTGCTGTTTATGCTGAACCTCATTTTTCTACATTTTCTGTGGCTGATAGCAGAATTATAACCATTGAGCTAAATAGCTCTATGAGGTGGCCATTACTTCTACCAAAGACCAGATGCCTAATTGTATAATTAACACATTCACACTAATTATTTTAATAAATATTTGTGGTACATATTTCAATTTACCAATTGTATCTAATGAGTTCGCAAGGTGTATTCACTTGAAACGTATCATCAGGGCTACCCCAGTTTGGAGGTAACAATTTTCAACGTGCCTGATGGAATGCATTGGCGTTCCAGATACTGTTGTGCGTGAATGCATAAAGCAGGGTTTTCTTGATAAAGTAAGCGGAAAAAGACTGCACTTATACCGCAACTTTAACGACGCGTACCTCGAAACCGGTGCCATCGCCCGAACTCGGTCCAAGTTGGCAAATCTTGCATGTTTGCTAGCTACGATTCGTAGGTTGAAGTGTACCGCAAATAATTACTTAAAACGTTAATTAGTGCAATTATGTGATTTATTCAAATAAACGTTTCGATTTCTTGTAGAAGTATAATGGCCGCCTCATCTTGTACTCTAGCTCAGTGGTTAGTATTGCGCTTCCTGCAACAGGCAATTTCTTTAATGTGCTAGAAAAGCGTTCTAAAGTTTGAATAAATAAATAAATATAAAATAGACCACATATCAAATGACACATTTGATACTTCAGCGGAAATTCATCGGCGAAAACACAGCGCATACAAAGGTAAGAGATGTGTGGAGATCGCTTTCAGGATACGGTGCGTGCGACAGCTAGGAGCCTTGCAAGTACAAGTACGCAGTTGCTGGCAGGGTAGGGTAGAACCAATCAGGGCGCTGTCGCGTTCGACTTCCGGCCGCCACATTTGACTTGGCTAGCCAGCCAAAGAACATGGGACGAAAGCTGCGCGAATCGCGTACAACGATCGGCTGATCATAGCCGTCCAGGCGCGACCATTATTATGGGATTGCTGCCACCCAGAGTACAAGAACTCACGGAAAAAGATCGTCGTGTGGCGTTGTCCGGACCGGTTCACAGCGCAGCTGGGCGTTTTCTGCGACTACTGAAAGGATGTGTCCGCGACCTTCTTGAGCAAAAACTTCGAGTGCAAACTGGGAACGGATGTTTGCAGAACGCACAATTACCGCAGCACCTCTCATAAAACCGCGGATATCGCGGCTACGGTACAGTACACTGTAGCTACGGCATCTGTGGCTACGGTACCGCGGCGGCTGAACACGATTGCCACTGCACAGCGTGGCCAGCCCCAGCGATTATTCCGCGTCCTGCAGTCCATGTTTTGATAAAAAGTGACAGAAATTGTCAAATGGACATTAAACCTAGATAATAAGTCGTTTTATTTACCGCGATTACATAAAAAATGGTTTAATTGCAGATACAAAACTATTTTTTCACTGCATTTTACTGGGAACGAAATCACGCTGTTCTAGCAACACTGAAATCGTGGCGGCGACGGCCGCCTGTTTTTCGCCGCATGTGGGTGCAGCACGGCGGCGGCACGCTGGCGATCAGCCGCGCTGGTGCGGGCCGCGCGAAGTTCGCCGTGAAAGTTCGCTCCATGTGGGCCGGGCTTAAGGTTCTCCCTCACTCTCGCGCTGTCTCTTGTCACGCTTAATAAAATGTCTAGTGCGTCGTCCGGTTGCTCTGCTGCTGGCGGTCGCGATGAAAGGGACCGTGCATAGCAGGTATTCAACACATGGCGCTGTCGCGCAACAAGCAAAGTATTACAGGTGGTAGTAGCAGGTGCGCTGATGACGTTCCAAAAATAAGGCGTTATCGCTCTTTAGCACCTTGTACATCCGTGTCGAACCATTATGAACCGTGATCAAAGGACTCTGGTGGCGGCACGGACCTATCAAACGTACTCTGGCACGGTGGCGCGAACCACATCTAGAAAGCGATGTGCGCAGCGTAGAGAGTGTGGCGACTGCTTATAGCTCCGCGCGCGATGTTTTCGCCGCTTTGTTAGCGTTGAGGTGACAGGCAGCATGAATATAAAGTCGCTCGCCACTACGGGCTTTATCTTGAAAGCGATCGCCTTACGAGAGGGATGGACGGATGTACTGGCGGCCAGTTTCCATGTTAGGTAAGCATAAAAAAACTTACGCATTTAAACATTCTGTGCTAAATTTAAGTTGGATTCTTACTCTGATGCTATAGAGGGAATGCCTGAGCTTCAAAAAACTGGTAGGACAATCTTGGCTAGACTCAATATCCTACCATACACAATTTAGCTCATCGAACAGGCTGTACTTCTCCCTCCTTCGGTGTAGTGCAAAATTACCGTAGCACTATTTCCCAAGAACATGCATCCCGAGTACAACAAGGAAAGGCGCAAAGCACGCGCATAACATATTCAATCCATGCACTCCAATAACCCTAGGTACAATACGTACTACATGGACGCAGCTACGTATGCAGAGGCGACCGGGCAGCGCTACCAAAGGAGGCACGCCCTGGCAGTCGTGAATGTGATATGCCAGCAGCAAATACCCGCGTCTGCCACGGCGTTCTCCCCCACCTCGGGCGAAATGTTAGCAGTGGCGATAGCACTTGCTCACGCGGAGCGTTCGGGAAGGGACTGGGTCTTGGTCACGGACTCCCGGGAGACATTTCGCATGTTTCTCAAGGGGCACGTGGCTGCGGCTAGCCTCGCGATAATCCCCAAAATCCTTCAATCACCGCCATCGCCTACTCTATTGCCCGGACTACGTGGGAGTAGAGAGGAATAAAAAGGCTAACGCGTCAGCTCGAAGGTCTACCAACCGAGCGACAGCGTCCTCTTCTAACCCCAACAACTCACATGTGTCTCTCACAAAATCCCATTAATTTAAGTGACAAAGACATCATTGCTATCAGCGCAGATGGATGGATGGATCAAAAACATTATTAGGGTCCTTAAAGGCGCGCGCTAGCACGCAGCGGGCCGCTGCGCGCAGAAAATACCCGCCGCCTCACCCACAATTATGCGGGGAAGAGGCCGCTGATTGGCGTAAAATACAGACCGGGGTATTCCACCATCTAAAATTGGTAAACGCCATGTATCCCACTAGCTATAGCGCCAACAGCCATTGGTGCTGTGGCATACCCACCATAATACATATAACCTGGCAGCGCACTACGCACCGTCATAGGTCAAATACCAGTAACAAAATGAAGCTCTGGGAGGCACAGCTCGCCCGATTCGACCTGGCAGGACAAAAGTCCTAAATTAGCCAGGTCCAGCAGGCGGCAGAGGCCAGTGGAGCCCTGGATTAAGAGGCTCCAACCACCCCTCCTTAATATCTAGTTCACTGCAATAAAGCTTCTATTATTATTATTACATGCAATGCTTTTAGACTGCACTTATGGAGAACCTCCTGAAAATTATAGTTGCGGTGGCCTCAGAGGTGCCATTGTACTGTTAGTGTGTCCCTATATGAGTTGCGTGTGTCAGGAGGAAACCAAAATCTGTCGGAATCTATCTCAAGATGAATGTCGACATTAAGATCATTAGCATTGAAGCAGGATACCAACACACCGCAATGCCACCGCAGAGATGCCTCAGGTGTGAGGCGTGTATGCAGCAGGTTTTTTCTGGCACACTTGCCACACAACATGCAATGCCTTATTCAGCGGCACCGCCGCTAGGAAGTCCGCGCATGGCATTTGTCTTAATATTGCCACGAGGCAGAATTAGCGAAGCGTTGCTGTACTTACTAGTATATACAAGTTACAGCTACATTACGTACACAAGATGGCTGCCCGAACCAGCCGCCCGATCTTGTCTTGTCTTGTGTCCTAAACTTTGGCTCATACCCACTACGTAGGATTGGCCAAGCTTGCTTGCTTGCCTTCGAGAGTGGCTCATACCCACTATTCGAGATTGGCCAAGATTCGAGTAATTTAATGAAGAAAAAATTATCGGAGTGTAAAAAGGATAACTTTTGAGAAATTTTGAATGGCTAAACGAATGAAGTCAGATAAAATTAAAGAATTTAGCAAGAAATCGTCCTGATTCAATTATGTACCCCACAACAGCTGCACCAACATCCCTATGACAATGTCCCAGCGAAGAGGCACCAAACGATAGAATATCGGGAATCGTAATAATCAATCCGGCAATGTGAAATTTTTCTTCTAAAGCGTGTTTTATTAATGAGGATAAACGGCGGCATGACAGGAAGTGTTCTATTGTTTCGTCTTCACCACAGTATGAGCACAACGAGGAGGGGGCCAGACCAGATCGATGTAGATAATAGTTTATTGTTGGAATTCGACATCTGAATTTAGTAAAGAGGACTTCAAGTTTTCCATCACGGCAGAATTATCTTCTTGGGAAATCGTCTACTTTGTTTAAAGACACACCATGCCCCACTGCTTCGTAACACCACGCCCCGGTCGGAAAGCCGCCGTCTCGGCGCTAGTGCTTATGGGTGCGAAATCGCGGTAAAGTAATGTTTCAGCCTAGACATGTGGACGACATCAGTGGGCACAGGGGGCACAGGATGAACGATCGATAGTCCAGAGGGGATACTTCCTAATTTACATCGCCGAGATGGCGCAGGATCTTGTAAGGCCCTGCGTAGCGTGGGAGAGGTTTTTCAGACAGGCTGATGCGGCGGCATGGTGTTCAGAGAACTAGGGACCCAAGAGAGAAATGAACATCCTGGTGGCGGCTGTCGTACCGTGTCTTCTGTGCAACCTATGAGGCAGTGAGCCGGCAGCGGGCAATCTGGTGAGCTGTGTCAGCCCGGGCGAAGATGTCGTGTGCATACTCACTTCGGATGTTGGTCGCGGGTGGAAAGAGTGTGTCGAAAGGCAAAGTTGGGTGGAGGACAAACAGCAGATAAAATGGAGAAAAAGTCAGCGGTCTCGCAACGGGACGAATAATAGGCAAATTTTTTGTAGGGTAACGTGTCGTCCTGTTCACTGTGGTCGGGAGAAACGTACATGAATAGCATCTACGTCAACGTCCGGCTGAGCCGCTCAGTTAGTCCATTGGTCTGCAGTTGATAGGCGGTGGTTAGTCTTTGCACGGCAGAACCGGAACGAAGATCTTAGACAACGCGGGACAAGAAGGTGCGACCGCGATCAGTGAGCAGCTGCCTCGGTGCGCCATAATGTAGTATGACGTCATTGAATTGAACTTGTTTATTCGCCATCCTGTACATTTACAGATGGGGGGACTGTAGAAAAAAAGCTATCCTTCAACCGCTTGACATGTCTACAATCCCTGTTTCTGCAGGCAGGCAGCATAACATATGCGCACATACATATACAAACATATGCATACATATATATAGCTGTAAACATAACTTCACTGACATGTTTCTCACTCACACTTTGCTTCATGTCAAGAACCAAATGCAAAAACACAGATAAATAACGCTACCAGATATTACATCGAAACCGTGTACATCAGTTTCAGTTCCTTGGATGACTACGTAAAAAGATCAACTTGTATCGAATTATAGTAATTTAACAGTGTTGGTATTATATATTTAAGGCATTGTTTTCCATACTTTGAACGTGGTTTTGGTACTAACCAATCCTCAAAGTGTCTTGTAACGTAATTTGCAGTTTTTCTAGGAGGTTGGGCTAGAGTGCTCAGGTTGATGATATTTTGAT
Organism: Dermacentor silvarum; assembly: GCF_013339745.2. Taxonomy (NCBI): domain Eukaryota; kingdom Metazoa; phylum Arthropoda; class Arachnida; order Ixodida; family Ixodidae; genus Dermacentor; species Dermacentor silvarum. The sequence goes on from NC_051155.1 coordinate 51,447,782, forward strand.
GGATTTCCAGTTTATATACATGAATCAGACGATATCTGTCGAGATTGTGAGCTGGGATCACACCAGAATTATTAAAGAAGGTTATTGTCGATGTTGTGTAGGAAGCGTTATAAGCGTGGCGGAGATACTTCTTTTGTAACAGGTGAATATGTTCTAGATTGGTGGATGTTGTGTTTTCCCATACTATTTGGCAATAGTTTAAATGTGATTGGAAAAGTGAATTGTACAGCAAGAGTTTAATACGTGTGGAGAGAGTGTATCTCATACGGTCTATTACACCAGTTATTCTACTTATTGTGCTTATAACGTATTTGACGTGATTGTCCCATGACATTTTCGCTGAAAAGATGACACCCAGACATTTGAAAGTCTCGGATATTTCAATCCTCCTTGTGTTTAACACAATGTCTTAATGGGGAAGTATTTGTTTGTTTTTCGCCCTGAATATAACTGCTTTTGCTTTGTTTGCACTTATCTTCATGAAATTGACTCTCAACCATACCTCTAAGGATTTCATTGCATTGTTACATTGTTCTATTGACCCTTTTCGCGGAGCAGTTTGCTATAGAGGAACGAGATGGCGCTTTCGGCAGCGCGCCATACGTTGCCTCAGCGAATGCGCACGAATACGAAACCATTACTGCGTCTACCCTCCTACTGTGCGATAAGCTGTCGAAAGTGCAACTGGGTGTGCGCCCACTTCATACTGCAAAATGTGTAACGATAAAGGGAAGTCGTTTGCGGTAGTTCGCTGCAAAAATAGTGATTCACATATTAATGCATGGCATCAACCTGTGTCGCAGCTGCTGCATAAGGACTGCCTGTGTCTGCGCCCTTCGCGATGCACGGCTTTCTTCGAGGATAAAAAAAATATAATTCATCCGCCTGCGCTGTATTGACCCTTTTCGCGGAGCAGTTTATTTTAGAGAAACGAGATGGCGCTCACGGCGGCGCGCCATACCTCTCCTCAGTGACCGCGCACGAATACGAAACCAGTACCGCTTCTGTACGATGAGCTGTCGGAAATGCAACTGAGTTTTCACTAACACACTGTGCTCCAATCATGCTAGATTGAATCATGTGGATTGAAGACGTGTGCAGTAGTTGGCTGCAAAAATAGTGACTGGCATGTTAAGGAATAGAATGAATCTATGTGGCCAAGTTCGCGGACCGCTGCTGCAACTGTCCGAACGTGTTACTGGCACTTCCTAATGTACGGCTTTCCTCGAGGATACAGAAATTTGCTCATGCGCCAGCCTTGTATCACTAACCTTCAAAAAAAGGGCTTCATCCCGAGAACGTCGGCAAGAGTGAGTACCACTCGTTAAACAATGACAAAGGGAGTAGCGCCGCTTCCTGTTATAGTAAGTTTCGCGCACGTTATCTATGCAAATCTGTCCCAAATGGCAGGAAAACTTACTCCCACTCGCCGACGTATCAAGAATAAGTGGATGGGCGCACACTTGGAATATATGCGCACTATATATACGCACAATAAATGACGGACTACACCGATGGCGCACGAATGGTCGAAGCTGAATGTTTCGTGATGGTCCACAAGAGTAAGCGAGTTACTAGCTGTAATATATATTTGCTACAGGGTATTACAATGTACAAAACAGCTACGTTTCAAGCCTTGTGCGCAGCAAGAACAAATCTATCGGAACTGAGCACACCCGCGAGCGATTAGGCAGAAAATAATCACATAGTGGCCGCACTGAGGAACCATCAGAAACTGACAAGCCACTGCTTCAAAATATTTGCCGAATAAAGAACAAAGAGCAAAACACACTAACCTTGACTGAATTCATAATCGGAAAGCTTGGATAGCTTGGAATACATGTCTAGCCCGGTTTTAGAACAAGCACCATATACGCTGTTTGCGCCGTTAGGACATAGCTTAATCAGCTCCGAAATCGCATTTGCATGCTCTCTGAAGCTGTGATCAAAGCTTCGTGTCGTCCACCTAGTCACCGTCTACGATATCTCCGAAAACAGAGGTTTTCTAAGCCGCGCCGGCGTCATACACTTCCATTGTAAGCAAGGAGGCAACGGAGGCAGTTGAGGCAAGCAATGGACGCGTCACCACGTGATCAAACATGGCAGCGCCCACGGGATCGCCGCGAAAAGGGTCAATAGCTAACCTCCAAAGAAAGGACTTCAACTCTGGAATGTCGGCACTTGGGAGTGAGTACCGCTCGTTACAAAATGAAGTAGTGCTACTTACTGGCATAGTAAGTTTCCCGCACGTTATCTACACACATCCACCCTTACTTACACGAAAACTTACACCCACCCTATCGCCAATGTGTTAGTGAATAGGCGCAGACTTGAATCAATGTGTCGGAGCATGAGTGACGGCGACTACACCGACAAGACACAGTGTTGGAAGCTGAATGTTTCGTGACGGTCCACAGAGGAAGCGAGGGACTAGCGATAATACATCTTTGCTACGAGCTACCACAAAGTACAGAACATTTAAATTCCAAGCTTTGTGCGCAGCAAGAACAAATTTATCGCAGCAGAGCATACCCGCGAGTGATTACGCTGAAAATAAACAATCAGATAGTGGCCGCACCGAGGAACTTTACTGAGTCAGAAATATGACAAGCCGCTGGTTCAAAATGTTTGCCAAATAAAGAAGGCAGAGCACACTGATCCCGATTTAATTCATAAGCGGAAAGTTTGGACAGCTTGGAATACATCTCTAGCCCTGCTTTTAGTACAAGCACCGTATACGCTGCTCACGCCGTTTGGACAAGGCGTAATGAGCTCTGAAAGCACTTACATGTCCTCTAAAGCTGTGGCCAAAGCTTAGTGTCGTGCACGCAGTCACCGTCTACGATACGCGTCGAAACAGAGGTTTGCTGCGCTTGCATTGTAAACGCGGAGGCAACGGAGGCGGCTGAGGCAAGCAATGGACGCGTCACCAAGTGATCAAACATGGCAGCGCCCACGGGAGCTCCGCGAAAAGGGTCAATAAGAACATGAATATTATTACCAGTGAAACTTAGTACTCGTGTCTTCCGCATAAATAATGAACCTTGCCTGAGAGTTAATATTGACGATATCATTCAGATATTAAAAAAGCAAAGGCCCTAGAATACTTCCCTGTGGCACTCCACGATGGACAGCTCTAGCCTTAGAAGTAAAGGTGTCGATTTTCACAATTTGTGTTGTATTAGGTAAGTATGATTTTACAAGAGATAATGCCTGCCCTCTTATTCCATAATAATTTAATATCTCCAATAAAATGTTATGGTCAACTAAATTAATGGCCTTGGAAAAGTCTACGAAAATACCAACAACTATTAGCTTTGTTTTCAAACTCTGTTAATGTATATTCATTCTGCAGTATTAATGCTAACTCGACTGATTTTTTCTTATGAAAACCAAATTGGTGCAGTGCTAACAGGTATGGTATGGTATGATAAACTTTATTAAGGTCCTGAAAATCAACCCTTAGGATGACGCAGGCGGCTTCCACGTCGGGACCGTAAGGTTTAACCTTACAGCCGTGTCTGGGCCTTCTGGACGGCCTGTACTTGATATAAAAGAACTATACTGTGAAGCACTCGCGACCACCAGTCTTTTTCCTTGTCGCAGTCTGTGAAAGCGACAGGACATCGCCAAAGCCATTTCTGCGTTGAATGTTCTACGTATACTCTGGCATTTTGCGGTGACACAATTTGTATGCTGGTACCACGTCCAGTGTGAATTCATGTTTACATTCTTACCCAGCCAGAACAGGAGCTGTGTATAATGAATCAATAAACAATTTATGTTTTCCACCAGAGGAACACACTAAATTAATGTGTCTGCTTCCTTGTAAGATATGGAAAACAGAAAAGGTCTTTCGCACACAGGATGCGCAGGACCCTTGCATGCTACAAAAGCAAAAGCGGACTGGCCATATCAACGGTGGTGCCACAGCCACCCGTTTCTTCAACGAGGCTGCCGTCGTTCACTGGAAGGCGGCCAAAAAACCTAGCTATCTCCTTGTAAATCCGCCAAGTTATGGCACTTGCTCAGTTGTCTTTCGGCTGAGTTTCCTGCAAGAAACATACGCCAATGTTGCAGGGGTGTTTATCGTCTTTAGAGGAGTCCACTACATAACTCCTACTGTGGAAGCAAGTATTCCTTCTCAACGTGTAGTCAGTTAGATATATCTTCCCAGCAATGTGTTGCATGTATGCTCCTTTCGCTTCTTCTACTACTACTACTGCTTCACGTTCGGCTATTCTAGAAGAGAGAAGTGTTAGCAAATATTTCTACACGTGAGGGCTCTGGAAGAAGAATAAATTTGCTTGTGCTCTACCTGCATCATGCAGTCGCCATGCGGAAAGTATTGGCATCGGAGACGCAAACAAAACCAAGATGCCTTGGGGAAAGGGCAAATACCAAGAGCGCGAAGTCAAAATACACAAATTGTGCGCTAACATAAATCACGCATAGATGCATTAGGAAGCGTTTGCAAAACCAGCTGTAGCAAATGCTCATATCACAACGATGTACCACTCTATGCCATCTAAATGAAGTCACAGGCCTGCGTCGCGCACGCAGTACAGTCACAGCGTAAGCTGGTGGAGCGGCTCAAGAGTAGCTCCAAAGTCGGCACCACGCACAACAGGGCCTTCGCGACAAAGTCTGTTCGCCTCGTTTTGACGAGAACGCTCTGAACGCTCCTTCCGTCGTCGACGGCGAGCTGCGGCTTGTAATGCTCTCTGCACAGTACACTCTTAACCAAGTCCTGGCTAGAATCCACGCGTGCAGGCAGGAAATCAGATCAAATTACGGCCGCTGTTATACCGTTCGCTAAGCAGCTCCATAGGCGGCCCTCCAGAGACAGCGGCCCATTTTCAAGCGGCTCAAGTTTAGGCGGCCCAATTCCAAGCGGCCTTTAAAATAGGCGTGAGCAAACGTAGGCAGGACTTTAAGTCAAATTTTTCCTGGCTATTTGCGGCCTACCATAGGTGTGACTGCTCTGAAGGCGGCCTTATGCGTATGCGTCCCGAACGTCACTTGCGGGGAAAAAAAGCGAATTTACACTTCATCCGCAATTAACGCTGCTAGTTTCGCAATCAGGAGTGACATAGCCTAATTAGAAACACATTCATCAGGGCAAACTACACACTCAAGATTTAACAACACTGTATAGCACATCACGTGGAATCGAACCCGCGTATAATCGCATTTGTACAATCCCAAAGCACACATCCTACTGATTACACCACAGCGCCACTATGCTCGGAGGTGTTCTTTTGTATTTGAGGAATCAGCGGTGGTGGGTTGCGTTTCTTTGCAGTGCTGTGCTGTTGAGTATCGGAATATGTTTGCGTTTGCATCATTTGTGTTCGTTGCTGCTGGCACGTGTACTATCAGCGTCAAATGAAAGCCGAACAGCGCAGCGCATGCCACAAGCATTAGAAACAGCATAGTGCGCGCCGTCCAGTCATCAGCGCAGACAGGCCCACACATCCGGTTTGGTAGCACAGCGCCACCCCACTGATGTGCGATTTTTTTTTTTTTTGCCTGTGTTCCCACTCAGATTTTTGAAATGAAGAAAAAAAAAGAAAACAGAAGCGAAAATTCTGCAACATTCATGCATTCGATCGGCAAACCTGTGCATCGCGGTATATCGCTCGCAGCTGCTACGGTTGCCGGCAGGGGCGTGCCGATCGCTTGTGTTTGGTCTTTAGTTGCGGCTAGAGTGTACTAGAATATGGTCGAGTGGGACGAGCGCCGGGGCGGCGCATGCTTTGCAGTGAGGCGCCCGAGGTGGAAAAATACTGGGGCGGCGCTGCGGTCGAAGTGGATTGGGCTGCATCAAGGTCGCGCCGTTGGAAACTGCTGGCGATACTGCTCGGCTGGGTCATTCGTACTACTTCGCGCGCTGGTATTTGCGTTCAGACCGATCAAATGGGGTTCATAATTGCATATGACATGTATTTATACCTTAAGAATAAATTCCTTTCCTTTCTCTTCTTTATTTATTTTTTATTAATTTATAATGCCGCTCGGTGATTGCACGTGCATTGCGGCTGCAGTGTCGGCTTTCATTCTACTATGTTATTGTACGGTTCCCTTTAGAGAAAAAATATTTTTCCGTTCTTGAAGCAGCTTATGTATCTCTCGTGTGTATTGTTGCGCATATAGTTTTCTGTCAGTAGTTCGTGCGAAACGCAGACGAAGCAACACATGTAACCTTCCTGCTTGCTGCTTCAAACAAGTAAAGCATATCTGCCCCATCCGGCGCCTTGTACTTAAATTTACGGGAAGCATTGGTATAGATTCAAAAAAAAAAAACTGCAGTGGAACATTCCATTCAAGTTTCCGCCTTTCTCGCGTAACAGAATGCGGAGTAATTGGTACGGGGTCATTTATCGCAGTCGGACCTCAACAAGCGCCGAAAACGGTTTTAGTTAGCCATTCTATATGGTAATCTTTGGCCGTAAGCCGTACGTGGAACTTTTTTGTTCCAGTCTATACTTCAAAAAAGAAAAAAAAAAGAAAGAAAGCCTGCGCGGTAGCCTAATTAGTGCCTATAACGTGGATATGGTGGTGCGCTGCTAATTCGGGAGCTCGCGGGTTCAATCAAGGTCGCGGAATTCGATGGGAACCAAATGGAAAAAGACTCGTGTAGTTCTATTTAGGTGCGCGTTGAAGAACCCCAGGTGGCAAAAACTAAACCGGGTGCCTCATAATCATATCGTGGTTTTGCCACGTAAAACTCAAGAATTTGCTTATATTAAAAAAAGAAAAAGTAAAAATCAGGTGGCTGCGTTCTTCGACTTATTTCTGGGGGTGTAAACAACATAAATTATTCTCGAGTCTGATTTCCGAGGAAAACATATTACGCTTATCCTATATTTCATGCATAAATGTAAGCCGCTCCCAAATGTATGACCGCTTAACTCAGCAGCTTGTATATTATAAACGGCTGCTTTCAGTTATTCGGTGCACTATCATAACGACCATAATGAAACAATTAAAGGAACGGCATGTCTCACATACATGTAGAGATATGTGCAGATCTGTTGCATTCGTTGAAGTGTGGTACCACATGGGACACTTAGCTTTAATGGGTTGCAAACATGGTCAGACTGTCAAAAATTCTTGTCTGAATCAAGTTAGCAGATTTGCAGGCTGCCCCAAAACGGGGCGTTTATATTGAATGAGAGCGAGGAACTTGTTAAGCAGGACTTATTAACACCCGTCCGTTAATCGGCGTTTGCCGTTTTTATCGGCGCAGTCTATGCGAGTAGTACCCTTATTTTAAGAACTGACGAAAATGCTTCGCCGCGAAATAGCCTTACATTAGCTACAAATCGTCATGTAAACCACCTATTTTACTTTTTCACGGGAAGCACACATCGTGTGTCTCTTGTTTCTTTTTTCTTTTTCCCTCAGTTTCTTTTTCGCTACTGGTTATTTGGGACTAAAGAACGCAGTGCTTCTTCTGGGGAGAGCGGCTGTTGTGTACGTGGCAAGCGAAGCATTGTGATTTTCTCTATTCTCAGCAGATATCTTGCGGATCTCAGGTTGTTACGTTATATAGCTGATTTTTTAGACGAATATATTTGTAGCGTGGTGCTCGTAAGCTGATGGTCATTCGTGCTCATTCCCGATCGTAGTGGGTACTGTGACGGTCGTTAAATGCCTGTGCACGTTATGCCCAGGTGTAGTAGAGTTAAGGGGCATCTTGGGACCTAAATGTTTCGGTGCTTTCTGGCATGGTGTCTGTTGTAGCCTGTGCATTTCTTCGAATCGTGTGAAGCGAGGTAATACAGCATTACTTCTGCGAAAATTTATTTTTAAGCACTGTAATGGGTTCTCTGTATTTACAAGGCAACTTTTCATATCAATAATCAGTTTTGTTGTTTTACTTGTACTTAGAAACAGTTTGAAGAGGACCAGTACGAGGGAAATCGACAGGATGGGCGCCGTCTGTTAAAGTCAACAGCCCTACATCATCATATTTTCGAAGTGGAAAACATTGCTAATCTGTATTTGACTGTCTTAGTTTCATTTACGGTTCTGGTACGCGATATGTATGCAGTGTTGTTTATTTTTTCAATGTAGTTATCAGTGTTCTAATGGTTATTTATAAAATGTTCTGTACTCGCCATCGATGTGTTGGCTGATGCGACGTATTCGATGGTAGCTGATGTATTCTGGCTGGATATCTTGATTAATATTACCCGCGGTTGCGTTGTCTTGTTAACATTCTTGTTTTCGATTTATATTGTGTGTAATAAGGTTGATGTACTCACTTGAACCCCCCCATGTAAAGAATAAATAAAAAAACAAAAACTCTGACTATACCGAATTGTGTGTCGAGCCTACCTTGCGAATTTTTTTTTAATCTCGTCTTTCAACATAACCTTCAGGCGCCACACAGTTCATATAATTTTTCATGTACATATCTCTTTCATGATTGATTGTACTAGACATTATAAGTAAATGTATTGTGTGCATCGTTTGGTTTCTTGTGTGTACTACGCAAGATTGACACAGACAAATTACGTTACATGTTTCTCTACAGCACTAACTGAACCTTATTTTCACATCGCTGTTATTTTTACACCTGCTTAATCCTGTCAGCACACAGTTTTGTGGGCAAAAAAAAGCAAAATTGCGCGTAGATATCTTCAAATAATTGCAACGAATGCGAAGAGCACGCGCAACGCAAGGGAAACTAACCACCGTGCGCGAGTGGCTGGCTACGGTAAAGGTGGCGTGACGTGTAAACCAAAATACAACAGCGAAAAAGAAAAACTTCCACACACAGGGGGTCGCAGACCTTATATACCAAGCATCGAAGCGCAAAAAAAAATAGTGCTTATTTCAAACATACACACGGCATATTAAATGTAAATTGAATTAGGCAACTTGGGGCATGTTCCCGGCGCCGTACATTTAGGTCTTGGACCTTCGACGAGTTAACGGCTATTGGTTATAAAGATGTGCAGATGCGATACCGATAAAAAAATCCTCATCAAGGCAAAGCACTTGGAAGTGCGCCGCGAGTAACACTATTTATGAACGAAAGCGGAGCCGAGTCTCAGCTCGTGTGACTCAATATGGCGGCGCCAGCGGGGTTTTCTCCACCCTGGACGGCGGCGCTGGGCCTCGAGGCACCCTACTGGGCACGATACGAAAAAAGAATGAATATGTCTGGTGAAGATCTCGACATTAAAATTAACTGCTGTGTGAAGTCGTGACACGGAGGTCGTGCACGCATTAATTACACTTCGAAACAAAGGTCCACTTAAAACAGCACTGACACAACAAATTTGCATTTTGTTTTTTTTCTATTGAAATAAGTAGTTACCAATCCACTCATGACGGCTGCAAAGTTCGTTTGCTCGAGCGCGCGACGGCTAATTTTTTTGGAGACGGTTTTGTAGTGCCTAGTAGCAGTAGCCCAGAGAGCGTGTGGTTTCTGTGTAAACATAGCTGGCTACGTGAGCACCCGCTGAGACAAGGACGTCTGTTCTTGTACTCCCGTGCATGCCTTCCACCTCTCTCCGTTGAAAAGGTCTCTGCTAGGAAGGATCGTGGCAGCCAACACAAACTCGTGACGGTGGTGGTGGTTGGTTGTTTACATGGAAACCAAGGATGGGGAAAGCATGCAATAGCACGACACGTACGCACTTTAAAAACTGATTTCAAATATGTTCTAGGCTATATTATCTGCTGATATTTCTTAGATGATGCATGTGTGTCCTCACAAATCTATTCCACTGAATACCTCGCCTTCGAAATTTTGTGTCAGTGCTCCTTTAAATAGAAAGGCTCAAATTACTGTAAATAAACGAATGAAAAAGGGCTGAACAAACAACAAGAAGCCTTTATTGAAGCCTTTATGGAAAATAAGCATCGGTGTACAGCGAGACTTTGCCGGAGTGAAGGCGCGATTGTTTTCGCGCGAATATAACTGCTAACTGAAATTTGGTACTTGGTGAAGCCACCTTCAGCTGCCACGACGGCTCTCATTTTTCCCGAAAGACTGTTGAAGAGTCGAACCACAAAATCGCTCGCTCGCAGGCGTTCCCATTCCTGTTTTACGGCAGCCCACTGCGCGTCTAGAGAGCCGCACGCAATTGGCCGCCGCGAGAGTTCCTTCTTCATGGCGCCCCACACATTTTCGACGATGTTTATGTCGGCGCCTTGTTGAGGCCACTCTAAGAGCATCATTCCCAGTTCTGCCAGCACGCGCGTTGTTAATTTTGCCATGTGGATAGGGCTGCGGTCCTTCTGGAAGAAATAGAGGCCGTCAGGGAACGGCCCGTCGAGAGCAGAAGGCACAAGGACGCTTTCGATTAAATCACAATACGCCGCTGCGTTTAATTTTCCTCGCAAGCGAACCAGTGGTCCGAGGCCCTCTTTAGACAGTGAGCCCCAAACGCTGACGGAGCAGCGGCCGCTGCTTGCCACGTGCTTTATGTTCCTGGGCTCAAATCTGAAAAAGGAATGTAAACCATATTTCAAGCCTTGCGGTAACCTTTGTCATCAAAGATGGCGGAAACGGTTGCTTAATAACGGTGCCCTATAAAATATATCACGTCATATTGAATATACCAAAGTGCGGGTTCATTTTCGAGTTGAAATAGCAAAATATTGATCTGCATTGCATTAAAGCAATTATGCAAAAAACAAGAGTCGACGTGCTAAATTGTGTGAATATCATACCTGGCGTTGTGAGTTCTCCAAATTCTCTGACGCTGGTCCCACCGAGTGCAAAACGTTGACTCGTCGGTGAACATGACACAGCGCCAGTCCTCCACAGCTCACGCTGCGTGTTCTTGAGCAAACGCAAGTCTTGCGCGTTTATTGGCTTCCGAAAGGGCTGGCTTTTGGGGTGCCACACGGCTTCGCAGGCCATTCTCGTGCAGTCGACGTCTGATCGTTGACGTGCTGGCGGAGAGGTTTAAGCTGTCTTTGATCTCTCGAGCTGTGATGAACGGTGCCTCTTTTGCTGCTTGTTTGATAAGCAGGTCCTTCGCACTGTCCGCCGCCCGCTGCCTGTGTCAACGGGGAAGGTTGCAGAGGCGTCCTTCCCGGAATGCCTGGCAAATTCTATTAAGAGTACACAAAGGTCGATTCATAATGGCGGCAATTTGACGCTGGCTCACGTCGTGATGGTAAAGAGAAACAATGCGTGCTCTCTCTTCGAAGGAAACACTCGGCATTTTCAGGTTAAATTAATCGTTTCCGGCTGGATCTCCAAAAACAAAAGAAACTGTGCACGTAAAGCAAAAGCAGTGCTGCTGAACAAGAAAAGACGATAGCTTGAAATCAACCACAAAGCGATTAGATTTACCTTTTCTTTTTATCGTGTCCCGACGCTGATTGCAATGCAGCGCTGGAGTAAAAGCGAAGAACTGCGAGCGATACGGCGAAAAGCGCTTGGCACGTTCACGCCGGCCACCGCTATCACCATACGAAAACTGGAACAGAAGTGAAGATAACGCACTATAGGGGGATTGCGCAGCGCTGCCACACCGGATGTGCTCGCCTGTCAGTGGTGATGAGAGGACGGCGCGCACTATAATGTTAACAGTGCTGGTGGCACGCGCTCCGCTGTTCGGCTTTCATTTGACGCTGATAGTACATGTTTATCTTTCACCGGGGACCGCTTTTCGCTAACAAATGTTAAACGTTATCGCTGGGCACAGGACGCGCCTGCATGTATCGGAAGCTTCTCGAACGTTATCGATGCTTCTATCCGTTGTCTGTTGTCACCGACGCTCATGTAATCTGATTGTATGAGCGACGCGAATTGTCTAGTACTTTCTGGAAGACACGCGGGCACCAGGGATTACTCTGGAACCTTCGATCACTCATTTATAAAAGCCGATGCGTTTCGCCGCTGATCAGATTTCGACGATCGCCGGCTGTGTTCGCCGCTGTCGTAGTGCTACGAGTGTAGCTTGCTTTTGTGGGCACGGGTTCGCCCAATAAACAATCAGTTTCGGCATACACAGTTTTACGACTGTTTTCTTCACCGCCACAACTAAATGACACTACAACTAACGATCGAAGGAAGACAACGTCGACGACCTGAGAACTATTCTTCACGGCTTGTCGTCACCGCTGGAAAATAACAGATGTGCCGTTCTGCTCACGATCGAGTGCTTCTCCAGTCCATGCATTATATCTTCTCCGAAAATACGCGGATATAAAGTATAGCGCCAACCATCCACGTATGTGAATGTAATTCGAGTGTGTACTTGTGAGGATTTTTGTTTATTTTTTCCGCCAGTTCCATTCGTATATGGTCAACTGCGACGCCGGTACCAGTGTCACGAAGCCATTTCGACGTGCCTCACACTATACCGTGTATGCGTTCTTTTCAAGTGCATTGGTTTATAGTTTATTCCGCTGTAAGCTGTGGTCCTGAATTTGCAGCGGGTCGTTAGCGTTTTGGAGCGCATGCATTCCAGCAATTGGAGACTGCGTATGCCGATAGCCGCGGCACGCATGTTTAAATTACTAATGTGTCCACTTGTTGCGCGTGCACTGCTTGTGTACTGTGGCAGCGCTCGCTCTGAAAGCTTCGAAGACCATCTGCATTCATGCTTGTGTGCAACATACATGCACAGGATAGACTTGCCGGCTAGTTGGATGAACATTGTGAAGAAGAAATAGCGCAAAACAAGGACGACGAAAAAACATGAACCACACCACAAAGCGCTGGTGTGGTTCATGCTTTTTCGTCGTCCTTGTGTTTGCGCTGTTTCTTCTTCCACGATACATGCACACCACAGCAAGGTGCACGTAAGTTTCGGGTTATGGGGGATTAACTTCCTTTTCCCCGTTTCCTCTCAGTGTCAATGGCACAGTGCATTGCCCCGAATTGTGCACGTTTCGTCATCTGCTTCTCACAGAAAATGTTCCAGAAACACCCACCAAAACCAGGCACATTTGTAAACTTAACTAGGAAAGACGAAGCTCCATAGAAAAAAAAGTGGTATTGAAGGCTTTCAGTATTTTTCTTTACTCCAAAATGATTCCGCTCTCGTAGCTTACATGTACAGATAGTGCAGTGTTAGTTAAAAAGCATGAATTTCTGAATTCCTTGCCGAAATAAGTTTGTGAAATTATTTAGGTGCTAGAATCCTGGGTTTGTAGCAATCTTTGAAAAACCTTTATTTCTAAAATGCCATTTTCAAGGCATTGAAAGCCATTGAATTTTTGAATTAATGGAAAGTCCTTACATTTGTACACTTGGGTAGACTTAGCAGACATTGCCAAGCGTTTTTTAAATTTCTGTGACACACTCTCGCGCGTCACAGAGAATTCTCTGTGGAGCTAATAGAAGGAACGTGAAATCCTTAAGCCTGAAATACAAAGGAGCTGCGGATACAAGTTTTAGGCACATGGAACCAGTACCTAGTGTACATGGAGGAACAGAAGAAGCAGAAAGCTCAACAGTAGAGGCATTCGAAGAGAAGCCGTGTTGAAGAGTAAATCGAGAGCTACAGACACAATAAAAAGAAACTAGAAATGATTATTGCTTACTTGATGGTGAAAAATTGAGCCAACAAATGACATCACATACACTATAAAATCAAACAGTATTCAGAAAGTGCAAATTTTGCAGTTCCAAGCAGTTAATTGTGCTATTTCAGAAAAACGTCCACCACTTTCTTGAAGTGCCTCCTTGTGTGTACGTTAAGGCACTGTGTGCGTTAGGGATGGGCGGTGAAAGGCAAATTAACAGTTTCAAATGTTTGAAATCAGTGAAATGCTATTTGGTTTCGTTTTTTTTTGTTTGCATTATTATTCACAATGTCGTTGTTGAACAAGATATTGCCTGTCCAAGCTACTAAACACATGCATGAGATCCTTGAAGCTAATATGTTGGGACGCCGAAAGAACTTTACAACCCTTGAATTTTTTCCTTCAATATTTCTACGAACCCGGTAGAACAACTGTCATGGAGTAGAAAGCTTGGCTGCACAAGGACTTATACGCAGAGCACAGGAAGACTAGGAATGCAGTAGTAGGCATGGAGAGCCCTGAAATAAAAATGCCACATCTGCTCGTCTGCCTTATGTTTCTTCAGTGACTGTCGCATTTTTAATACAAGTGCGCTTTCTGTTTTACTCCAATATATGCAACATTACCAACTCCAGTGTGGGGCAGTCCTTCAGCCAGTGTAGAATTTTTTTTGTACATCTCAGTCAGCTCTGTCATTTGTCCAGCGTTGTTTTACAAGATTTGTTAAAGTGGTTTAGCTGAATATGAGCAATATACTTTTAAATTGGCTGTTTATTTGTATGCACACGTTCAGGTCCTCAGTTTGGTTGCACGATAAATTGCCATACCTCAATTGACAAAAGAAACAATTTTATCACAGTTTAATGAAATCCAAACAGTAATAATCATCACAACAATATAATGACATGCATTTCTTTTGGTACGTATACAGCCCATGTCTTGGCACTGTATAAATTCAACTATACATTACAAGTACTGTCTCCTGACCACTATTATTCACAGGTGTAAAATGATCAAGTAATTGTTCAACAAATATCACAATGATTAGTGACATACACTTTGTAACTGCTTTACATGAGCACAATGTACACAAATTGTCCCTGTGTACCTACCTACACATGATTACACAGTGCCACCTAAGTTCTATTACTCACAGGTGTAAAACCAACAAAGCAGTTCTTTAAAAAATATCACAGCGCTTAGTGACGTACATGTTGCAACTCTGTTGTAAAAGCATAATACAAACACGTGAACACACAAAACGCTTGCAGTGGGCCTACATGTAAATACCACCGCATCAGTACTAATTCACAAGTGCAAAACCAACGAAGCAGTTCTTTAAAGAATATCACACTGCTTAGTTACATACATTCTGTAACTGGCTTATATAAGCTTTATACAAACATGGGAACATACACGAAGCTAGCGATGCACCTACATAGAAGTGCGGCCATCTGGGGACCATTATTTGCAGGTGTAAGCTCAAAAGAACAGGTCGTTATAGTGACACACATTTTGTAACTGCCTTATATAAACATAGTACAAACACGTGAATGGAAAAAAAGCTTGCTCTATGCCTACACAAAGAGACCAACACAACAGGTGAACACCACTTTGAAGACACATGTGACAGTGGCAAAGCGCAGTGCTGTGCCAGTTGAAACTGTCATCCAGAAAAGTATTGAGTAATGCTTAAACCACATGCAATAAAGTGCTAAGATTTTGTGTCTAACGTACCTATTTTAAATCAAATTTCTTTATTATAGGGCTCTCTTCCAGGTAAGGCATCTGATCAAACTGACCTGATTTTACACCTGCTACATGCATACAATGCGCTCAGATATAAGTAACTGGTAATACTAATTATAAAAGGCGTTTAGAAACATGATAGTGTGATGAAGATGTATGACTACAAAAGTGGTGTCCCCCTCGCACTTGTTAAAGAGAAGTAAGTACGAAACTTGTTCTTTTTCACTTTTTGCATTAATGAACGTCCGGAAACCTCAAACCACACAAAAAGTACTGCTGTGTTAATACTGTTATGAATAATTTTTGTGAAAGCTTTTTACAGACAAGTTGTTGTCTCGTTTCTGAAGGTTCAGCTGTATCATGCAGAATAACATGGAAAGTGGTCATGGGTGATACAAAATATTTTTTGTCAACAAGAAAAGGAAATGAGGTAAGCCGTGATTCTCCGTTGATCCCAAATTCTTTGGAACGCTGCTTCCTATTTGAAACTGATGCTTTTTGTTTCAGTTCCTGCATTTGCAACTTCATTTCACTCTCCGATCTCAGGTTACACACTCCATGTCGAACATGTTGCGCATAACTATACGATGGTTCAAGACAAGTTCAACAGGATCGAAACGCAGTCGGGCCAAAAGATTATTTACACCTGCTAAGGAGTGGGCAGCTAAAGAATGTCCTGTAACGGTCATCACAGCACCAAAAAACCTTTCACGGCCTCTGTCTGTATCAAAGATGATTCCTTCGTTCGCGAGCATTCTCAACACTTAAATGAAATCTTCAAAAAAATTTCACTGGGCATTATGCTTCTTCAGGTCAGCTGTGTGACCAACCCGCATCAAAAAGATGCTAGACTGTTTAGAACGCTGAGAAGGTGGCAGGTTTAATATTGTTAAATAAAATACACTGAGCTTGCCCAATTTGGCTCTTTTGGTACCAATCGGGTTAGCAAGTTCTGTGTTATCATAATACAGGTTTAGAAGAACAACATTTTTTTTGTGTATGTTAAAAATGGGATGCCAATGAACCCTTGTTCTATCCCAGAAGTCACTAATTACAGAGTCAGTCTGCATTCTGCAGGGCCAACCCCAGCAATTCCGGACATCGCCTTTAGTTCACAGCTTTTACACCACGTGGCGTACGGACCTTTAAGATTCGAAATTCGCGCGATGACGCACGAAGTGTACTGGACGATAACAGAATACACGTTTTAACAATAAAAGAAAAATAAAAAAAAGGACCACGCGCCAACAGCTTTCACCGTCGAGCATGGACGAGCGCGAATCAGGAATAACTGATCTGATAACCGCCGCGCGTATAAGACGAGCGGCCAGCTAGTCTACTGTGAATAAGCAGTTTTGCTGCTATTGATAGTCGTGTAGATGCTCAGCCCCGCTTCGAGGAAGCGGGTGCAGAATCTTGAAAAAGCGGCCTCCGCCCCCCCCCCCCTTCTTCCGTCCACCTTTTCCTCGTCCAACTTTTTGTCCGAGCGAATCAAAAAAGCAAAAATGCCTTTTGTCGCTTCATTTGTCGAAAGCTAATTCTAAAATAATAATGTAAGCTTGCTAAATGGTCGCGATGAGCGCATGTTTCAGCATATGCATTCGCATGATTGACACCCTTAATCTCGGTCGGCCTCAGTTTACGAGTCCATTTGCGCATTTGCGTGCAGGTGCCTGATCGAGTTATGTTCACTGCCACGGAATTTCTGTTTTTCGAAGGCGAAAGCCTTAGGTGCATGGCTATATTTTCGGTGCCATTGGCAGTCACCTTGGCGAAACCGCGCCATAACGAAAATGGCCGACACCGCAAAGAGTAAAATCACGTCAACAAAAGCTCGGATTGACGTCAGTTTTCTCAGGGAGGTTCCTGTGAACAAAGTAAATTAGTGGCTTTGTAAAGAAAATTTGCTACATTTCAGCCGAACACATTTTCTAAGTTCTTGGTAAGCGACGGGTGTAAATGCAGAAAATCATCTGTAACTGGTCAGTGTTCGAAGACCTGCTTCACTGCACAGTGGCATAGCCAGAAATTTTGTTCGGAGAGGGGGGGCTCACGTTGCAGCGCGGCCTCCTCCTTATAGAATTTGTCAAGAGATCAAATACATCAATAATAACTGCATTGTCATTGCCAATGTCATTGTATATTAGAGGCTGCAAACAAACTACCGAATGCTACCCACTGTCAAGTAAAATATGTATTTTTTCATAAAAGAATATATCGTATGTCCCAAAAATTGTGGCGAAATAACTGATCAATGCTTT
>NC_051155.1:51465400-51495968 GCF_013339745.2 Dermacentor silvarum
CGCTTCTATGCTTGCAACAGCTTCTGCGAGGCGGCCGTTGGTACATGTGCTTGGCCTGTTGCTGCGTTGTTCCCATTGTTGCAACGCCTCGCCCGTGGCTGTGTGATGATCAGACGATACTGAAAATCGTTGTAAAACGAAATGTGGCACTGTTTTCTCAAATATTCGCAACATCGTGCGAACGTTAATCGCACAACATATTCAACCAATTGTTGATGTCATTTCAACTCATTGATGTCACACCCATCGCAAGAACTGCATGAAATCGCCGCACCATGATGATGCTATTGGTGTGGCCCAAGAAGTTTTTTCGGGAGCATTGCAACTCTAAGACGTTGAACCACTGAAAAAAGTAACGTGGCTGCCCAATCATTTTGCAAATTTACTGTCAGCGAGTGTGCAGTTGCATGCTTGTAAGGGCTACATAATTGCGTGATAACTTGCACTTATTTTCAGAACTGATGTCTGCTTTTGGACGTGCTTTTGTTTTGGGCGTGGTCTCTTGTCTGTTCGGCAGTATGAGCGGCTTCCGAAATCTTCAAGATGTGTTTGAAAAGTCGCGAACGGCTTCCCCATGGGCACAGTCTGTTTCTCCAAGCCAGTAAGCATTCTTTTATTTGTCGTGAATGAAAGATATACGCGCGAAGCCTACGTTAGGGTTGTTTCAATATCTCAAGTTTCGGAAACTTAGGACAAGTAATAGAACCGAACGGCTTGTGTGATTCTAGCAATAATGTTTCATTGAGCAATTATGCTATCCAGTCAACGGTTTTTGAGTTCCTTGTATTTGCTGAAAGAAATGTTTTAGGTGTGCGTTTAAATTGGTAAATTGATTGTTTTCAACAGTCCAAGGTTACAACGTACCGAATGTTCCTCCTGATAGTTGTTGCAAAAAAGTAACAACTTTCTGTGTTTTCCTTATGCGTTACACACGCACAAGTAGTGACCAAGAAAAGGAACTTATGAGATTGCATTGTTTTGTAACTTGTTAAGATAGACAGTTGAAAGCAGCTTGATGTACGATCCCCCCTTAAAAACCAGCAATTTAAGGACGTTTATGAGATTCTTATCGTTTGGTTAAAAGACTGATCATTTTTGACACCTATTGTGTTCACGCTAATGTTGAAACAATGCGCAAACCTCTCCTTAAGAAAGTAATTCAGCGCTACTTTTTGACGAGGACACAGAAAGACATAATAGGACGGGTCTTGTACTTAATTTCTGAAGAAAGAAAAGATAACGCATTCCCATCCAGCGCCGCAACGTGTTTTGTTAAGCGAACTTCTGAAATTAAAAGGCATTGCATGTAGTCGCGTTGTTACAGATGTATATTTCGGGGGTCGCCGGCTTGCAGAAGTCTTTATGGACGGAGAAGGCATCATCCACTCCTGCAACATGCTCGGCGATGGGTGAGTTCCTTTATTATAAGGCTTTCTTTGTGGAGTCGGAAGGTGTTGACTATGTGGTTAAATTTGGACTATAATACAGTGGAGGTTCCTTTCATGCGTTTCTGCATGATTATTGCGGAGGTTACGTTTAAAGCAAATCTTTCCTTGTTGCACCCGACGGGTTTTGATACGGCTGTCAGTGGTGGTGTTGCTTGGACTGCGGAGAGGAGGTGCGGAGATGAAAATTGGTAAAGGGAATGCGTCATGAAGTGAAATCGCGGGAAAGGTTACAACTTGCCTAATTAAAGGAACGAGCTAATATATGCAAATCTATTAGGAATTTCACGCCCGCAGACGGGTTATAAAGAAACATTTCTGCTATGTTTCTGCAAAAGCTTCTGAGAAATGCACTCATCTAGCCAATTTAACCGACACGCTCAGCTTCACTCTTCCTCTTTCTCTGCATAGTAGCAAGACATAACGAACCATAAACGAACTTTCGCTTGAAGGGAGAAGCAGTGACAGAGAGAGCAAAATATTTCGATGTTCTTCAGCGAAGCTGTATATGGCTAGCCAATTCGTCCATCCGCCACTTGTACGCAGTAACTATCATCATCAGCAATGGCTCGAGCGTCGTCGTCTTCTTCCACAGCCGGCTCGCTTGCCGCTCGTCATTCCAGCGTAGAATTCCACTTCTATTGTGTCGTCGTAGTGGGGAGGCCGCGTTCACGGGGGTATGAGCCATTGCTTACGGGGTATGAGCCATTCATTGTCTAACGTGATGGAAAGATCTAATTTTGAAGCAATTTAATTTCGAAGAATCGCAAGTGGCAATGCGACAACGGCGGACTGCGGGCGTAGCGCCAGTGATGTCGTTTCCTCCGTCGCAGCCGTGTGTGTAACCTCATTAAGAAACGCCAAAGACATAATCAATAATTTAGAAAACATTATTGTACTATCGGGATTAACCCAGTGAAAGACACCGGGACCGCACGTTCCAGCTTCACTGGTTAACCATCTATACGAAGTGCTTAGGCGATGATGACGGACAGTATAAACAGCGGCAAAACATTACCTCGCCAACTCAACACGTGTAGCGTGACGCCGCCGCAGATACAGATAAACAATGTTTCACTCGATGGCCACGAACACTTGCGGTCACAGAGCCTCGACGGTAAGTGTGCGCCTGCTTCTCCCAAACCAAACGTTCCGTGTTTCCGCACCGTACACTTGCGTGCCTTCAAAACCTGGTACGTCACATGACATCCAGCACTGAGTGCGCGAGGAGAGAGGGTCATTAGTAATATTTGGATAGATATGCCAGGAGGAAAGCCGAATATCATACCCAAGTCAGTGTGATGATTAATGAAATTATGCACACAGGAAGGACAACACTTAATAGACACGTAACATACACGTTACGCAACATAGAGAATTGATGCACTTCGTTGGTAATAGTGTCTCCAGGAAGAAGGTAAAATTATCTTTGTAGCGTGGGACGCACAAGCGGCCCTATTCCAAGGTACAAGCACATGTTCTGGCTCAAGGTGTCATCACTGGGGTGCATAGTGCCGCAGCGTCTTTGGCTTGCCCTCGCATTCTTTTTAACGGTAAAACAGCGCAGCAACAGAAGGCCGGATAGAGGAAAGAAGACACACCTACAAAGCGATCACTAGCAACTGAAGAGTTCATTAAGATTAGAGCAAAATAAATAATAATAACAACCAAACCAGTGACAGCAAGATTTCATTCAAGACGTTTACATGAAACCAAAAACAAAAATTAGAGGACGGTTATGCTTCGCCTTTAAGAATGGAACGCGATAGTATTCAAAGATCACTGGCTGCTTATCAGGCTTCCCGGCAACTGAATTATGTATTCGCGTATATTCAAAGTACAATCTGACAGTATCACCTCTGTGGGTTGTGTATAAGTCATACTTTACGATTTTTCTGACAAATTTTATTTTGAAAAATTTAATTTTGTTCACTATAACGCCTTGTGCCACGAGGTTCGGTGTGATTATTTCTGCCAACGACGCCGGCGCGCCCGCGCCGACTACGATGCGGGATTTTCTGCGACATGGGGCCCTTAACGCTGTCGCATTAAAACCGGTCGAATCTGCTCGTGGGAATGAAATTTTCCTGACGGGGTCGTGTAACCGCTAGCCGGTAGCACTGAGCAAAGCGTCGAGTAGGGCTGAGCCAACCCGACTGCACAGAATAGACTGACACAGTCCGACCCACCCAGAGCGCACATGTAAACGCGGCGGATCGGGTTGGTGTTGCGCATTCAGCAGCAATTAACCATACACGTTGTCGTGTTTCTGGCCTGGACGCATGTTTTCGCAACAATAACGACCCACTCCTGTCAGGCGACCCGCTCCTGATGCCGTAAGAGAAATCTAGACAGAATTAAAATTTAACAAAGCAAGCAACACACGCATGTTACTAACATCAAATTATGAAGCCTTCCACTCGCTGGCGCTCTTTCAAGGTATGTGAACTGTTTTTGAAGACAAGGCCTTTTTAGCTGACTTCACACGGGTATTGGTGTATATGGGATCTCATATTCTCATAAGCTTAATTGATTTAGTGGTTCTATTAGTATCCCTTTGAGTGCTAAGCAACATAACGGTTTTATGGATGTGAGACACGCGATTTAAAGATAATGTAACGTCGACAATACGGGTGAGCGTTTCGCATTCGGAAGTTTTAGCTTGCCCGCTAAACGTATTCCACTTTGCGGAATACTGGCTTACTGGAGATTTAAATGTGGGTGAAAGGGTCTGTGGCACCAACCGGTGGTGCAGAACTTAACGAAAAGAGGACACGCAACTATTTTTGTAGAAGCTAAGGATATTCTACTTACCTGCTGGTATAAATTGTCGGCAGGGACATTATAGTTAACACGTAGCGTTTTGTTTATTTTTATACGAAAAGAGTACCCATGTGACACAGAAAGGTGCTAATACGTAGTGGTTAGACGAAACGTCACAACAGTCGTTACCAGCATGGTTGCTGTACTTAGTAACCCAATATTTCATGAATGTTAATACGTTTGGGGTTAAGTGTTCAATCGGAAATTTCTGGCTCTGACCACTGATGAGTGGAACTGTGCACCTGATGGCGTTATTTATAAGTGCAAGCCTGAAAATTTTGAACAATAGGTCAATGACCAAATGCAATGCTAAAATCATGTGTCATATTTATACTCTGTTGTACTTTTTATCAATTCCCTTTGGCTTTCAAACTTTTATTTGGCTGTATATTGGCATTCTGTCTCCTTGCTTGTGGGTTTGTGGTGTAGGTTGCGTTTGATATTGGTCTTCTTGTCCCCCCCACCCCTTTAGTAATGCTCCACGAGGGGTCTTTTGGTGGTAAATGAATAAAAATAAGGAATGTAAAGCTTTTTAATAACAAAGGCATGTGTTTGCTAGCCGTCAGTTCCTCAGTTGCTGACCCAATTTCTCATTTTTTTTCTTTAAACAGAGCACTGATAAATAAGTTGCTCTCCTCTGTTCCTATCTTCGTTGTGGATCATGTAAACGAGTACCAAATGAACTACATTGTGCACCAGTGCGCACAGCGGCCGCAAAATGCCAAGGACTCCTACTTCCCAAAGCTCCGGGAGAAAGGAATTCGAGGAGTCCTTATGTTTCCAGGTAACGACAATGATAATGAGGTAGCAGCCAGGTCATTTCATGCAATAGGAAAAAAATGATGTATAACGAGGTTCTTCATTATACGTCGCTATGAACAACGCTAGAAGAGATATGTAGGACAATGATGATACGATAAAAAATGCTGACGGGACAAATCACTTCACTTGTGGAAAAATTAGGAAGACGCAACGCTTGCAGCAGTATGCGAAGGTGAAAATTGTATAACCTCATCATGCAATCCTGATGCCGCTCTGAGCTGTCGGGCTGCTAATTTCCCACCTGCCCTTTCAAAAATGCGCAGACGGACGGACTGGAAGGTTTATGTTCCAAGTATTAAAGACAGGACTTGTATTGTGGTTATTGTTCCATTGTATTTTTACAACAGAAAGATAAGACGGACAGATTTTATAGCGGCAAGCTCTGCAGGCAATAAGAAATACTAGAACTGTTGCCTCAGCGGCGGTGTAATTCTTTCCATGATCAAGATGTATTCATAGAATCCGCATATATATTTGGTGTTTTGGATCCCTGGGGCGCCTATTCACAATTTGTTAAGCTGGAAATTTTGTAAGAAAGAATTCTAGCGAATACATAGATCGAACAAGTTATTAGCAAAGTCGACCGATTGGTGGCAAAGACCCCTTGCGAATGAAGAGCTTTATTAATTCGGCCGATTCCAACTATGCCCTCTTTGCCACACTTCTTCCTATGTTTTCAGCAGCGGTTACACTACTTAAATTAAATAAAAAGTTATTCTTGCCAAAATACAGAGGCAGGGCTCGACGGCAACGTAAATCACAGCACATCGGAACTATGCTTTTTTGTTTCCCTAGTCCAAACGAATTTTTTTGTTATGTGCTGAAGAGTTCGATGGTGCTAAAGTAGTGCTACCCCAAAGCATGTAATCAAGCACCAAAACACACGCGCCATTATCAACACAAATTACTCGAAAAAGCACACAAATATATAACAGAACCAACTACGTCTCTCTAACATATAATTTACTCTAGTGTGATTTAGAAACACTGTATTGTAGGTGTTATGAGCATTCAGGGAGATATTAAAAATGGTATGTCACAGCAGAGCATAAAATACTTTGAATGTTTTGACGAAGCAAACATGACGTTTGCTTATATAAAATGCAAAAGTGCGATAAGATTGCAGTCGAGGGCACGTAAATACATCCTGTAAAGTAGAATGATCACGCTCAAAAGAATATGTGGTCGGAACGCGAGCAAAACTTGAGTGCCGTAAAACACTAGGCCTTTCCGTTTAGATGAGCATTGAAAGGAAACGATTTGTAATTTACCGAGTCAAGAAGTGGGGAAGTAATGAAATGCTAAGTGAGAAAAAATCTATAATATTGATGTCGTGAGGACGTAATTGCGCTTCGAAATGTACCCGTAATACGATGACCACACAATAGGTAATTCTGTGAACCTCGTACTATTGCAGAGTTGAAATTCCATACGTAACTAAAACAATTAAGAAAAGACGCTCCACTTGGTAGATCAGTATACCAAAGAAGTTGCGGCACCTATGATGATGTTTTCTTTTGACGGAGACGAGAAAATCCCTGGATCCTAGTCATATGCAGCTTCGCTGTAAAAGCTGGCGCTGCACCGAAGCTGAAAACGCAGATGGTTTCCGTGCGAACAGTGACCGCAGCGTATGCGTAGTCCAAGAGTGCTTCACTCGAAGCAATTTATAGCGGAGTAGTCCTATAGCGGAGTAGTCACGCTGGTTGGAAGAAACAAGAACCGCACGTGACAACAGCGAACACCTACAATGCGAAAAGTAGTGATTCCATAGGTGACGACGCAACGTAGCCACTGAGCCCATCAAGGATCGTTGATTGATGGGTGGTGCATTAAGCAAGGATATATAATCATTGCATTCTACCGGTGCTAACATATGGGGCAGAAACTTGGAGGTTAACAAAGAAGCTCGAGAACAAGTTAAGGACCGCACTAAGAGCGATGAAACGAAAAATCTTAGGACTAACGTTAAGAGACAGGAACAGAGCGGTGTGGATCAGAGAACAAACGGGGATAGACGATATTATAGTTGACATTAAGCGGAAGAAATGGAGCTGGGCAGGCCATGTAATGCGTAGGATGGATAACCGGTGGACCATTAGGGTTACTGAATGGATATCAAGAGAAGGGAAGCGCAGTCGAGGAGGGCAGAAAACAAGGTGGGGTGATGAAATGAGGAAATTTGCAGGCGCTAGTTGGAATCAGCTAGCGCAAGCGAGGGGTTTTTCGAGATCACAGGGAGAGGCCTTCGTCCTGCAGTGGAAATAAATATAGGCTGATGATGATGATGATGTAATCTGACGACAAGGTCTCTTCGTGCGGAAGCCTAGTAAATTTGACGGTGTAGTTTATGCGCTATGTGGTTCTATGGAGAACTGCAGCACACGTCGCTTTTTCATGTATTCAGAAATTGATAGGCCACACAGTTTTCCCAATTTTGGAAGTCCCTACGTCCCTGCATTGTTTCCACCTGAATAATCGTGATTAGGTGCAAAAACATTTCAAAGTGAACCAGAAAAGAACTGACCTCTGGTGATACAAACGCACAGAGTTGATGGTGTCAACAAGCTTTCACTGCATTGCAAGATTATTACCTGATTACTGCTCTTTGTCTTATCAAATCTTGCTAGATGACTACGCTTTTAGTCATTTTATTGCTATTCCATGGAAAGTGATCGCAACGGTTTTAATATCTGAAAATCTTTTCGCACAATTTGCTTTTCACTCCAGATGGGCTCGCATGGAGGGCATGGATTGAACCGGTGTGACACGTCTGTTGACTCGTCACTAAAACCTATAATTTAAAAAGTCAGTTAATATGCGCAAAGTTATGTTTGCGCTAAAAAGTTGTGACACAGATTTCACAGAAAAGGTTTTCTGATTCTCATGCGGAAATGCCTTGGCACAGGAACGAAATGGTGTGGCGCTGGAAACGTGGCGAGTAACTATGACGACCTGGGTGAAGCCCGGCAGGCGGACATGTGCTGCCGCGAACACGACTTCGCTAAGGAGAGCATACCAGCCTTTGGGGCAAAGCGTGGAGTGAAGAACAAGTTATTCTACACAATGTAAGCTCATTTGCGAGTAGTCTGCGTCGCAGAAAATGCCGGTCGTTGAGCAACCAACTTGCGAGCTGCGGAGTCGTCAATTGACGAACGTGTTCATAATGAAACACGTGCACAAATAATCTGCACATATGCATGAAAGGCGTTCTTTATTCAAAGGTGCAATTGTGGAAGTTACGTCACTTTCTAAATAACGGAATGACACGCCACCCACCATGGTGGCGTAGTGGGGTTGTCGTGGCGGTGCTAATCCCCAGGGAGCGGATTCAAATCCCGGCAGCGCCGGCAGCATTTAGATGGGGGCAAAATGTAATAACGCCCGTGAGCCGTGCATTGGGTGCACGTTAAAGAGCCCCAGGTGATCAAAATTATAGTTTGCAGATTTTCTTCTTGTAGCGCAAAAAAAAAAAAGAAACACGGACGTAGAAGAAGAACGGAGACACACACAGGCGCTAGCTTTCCACAACTTTTTTTGTTGCGCTCCAAGAAGAAAATCTGCAAACATGTTACACCAACAAGTTCAAATGTCTACACTGATGGAAAATTATAGTCCCCCACTACGGCGCGCCTCATAATTATATCCTGGTTTTCTCATGTGAAGCCCAGAATTTAATTTTCGTATTTACTCGTCCTAGATTGGTGCCAACGCGCTTTCTTTTTTCTTTGTTTTTGATGTTTTGTTTTTACCTTGTGACAGGATAAGTGACTGACCAGTGGTGATGAGCCGGGCTTCTATGGGTAGGCTTATCACTATCTCGTGAAACGTGACTCAGCTCAACACAGCTGTACGATGAGCCATGAAATGTCATTGATAGCGATGACGTAAATGTGCCTTGTTTCCCGATCACATATTGTAGTTCAGCTTCTGCGCGGAAGAGAGCGCGCACTATATTCTGCAAGTATAGTATTAGTAACAACAGCACAACAAACGGAAAAACGGGGAACGGACCTAAGCGCGATAATGACAGGAACACAGCGCTGTCTATCAACTAATGAACTTATTCAGGTTGCGGCGATTTTTCTTTAGCTGACATGCTACTTCAAGGGGAACGTTCTTTGCTTGTGTTAGGCAATAAAACTTGAAATACCGAGACCTCATGAATATATGCTATATGGAGAGAGTTTTAGCGGCTTATGTATGCGTTTTTTGTGCACTTGCAGGACAAGTTGTGACGCCGATAAGAAGTTCTTCAATTGTCTAGTGAAAGCCCAAAGCTTTACTTCCTTTTCTCTTGGCGTAGGCTACTTTGACCTACTTAGGACAAAGTGCTACCAGTATGGGCACCCAACAAAATGTGCTGACAAACACACGTAAGTTTACCACTCCATGCAGTGTGGCAGATGCACATTCCTAACTTTATCAACTTATTGGGGAATCTGCATATCGCCGATAACAGGAGCTGTCTGTCCGCGACTATTATTGGCCAGTCGTTATTTAATTCTTTATATTTTTATTCGCCTTTGCGGCCCCACGGAATCACGTTATTATTAAACTAAATATAAACATGCAGGCCCGTTGCATAGAGATATTGCAATAGTGACTTATAAACATTGACCGACGATGATGACACTCCCTAATGCCAAATTTGAGCGCAGCTGTATACGAGTTTTCGGTTCGCGATATATTGGCTGGCCTTTCAATCTGTGACGTGCGGCACGCTGCAAACGGAGTGAAGTGTAGCGCGTCTGCCCCGCAAACTGGGAGATCACGACAGGCGGAGCATGGGTGACGCGTGTGCGCGATTCGCAGCAGCCGTCGCACAAAGACCCTCATCCATGCAGCGCATTGTTTCCGTACAGACGGTGCGTGCTACTCTGGCGCCATCTCGTAGCCATCGTCACCGCAAAGCCGGTTTTGCGCGACACTACGCTTTTCATAGCACGCTTTTGCCATACCAGCCTCTTCCGCTTACCGCCTCATGGTTCCGCTGCACCCTTCTCCGCATTCTTCCTCGCGCTCTTTTCGCTATCGCTGTCTTTTTTCATCTGCCGTTGCACTGCGCGTTCGCTTTCACCTTCGCTGTGTTCGTACGCTCGGTTACGAGGGAAAACGCCGACACTCGCCACAGGAACGGGTGCCTAAGTGCTGCGCTCTAAAATGTGATATACATAATCCATCGTTCATAGTCTTCAGCTTGACCGCTTTTTAATTTCACTCCTTTATGTTTCGCCAAAGTGTACTGTTATTCTTTATGTTCCTCTCCGTGATGACAACCAGTAGTGACGTTGGCTATCTTGAATCGCTACACATTATTTCATGCGTATATGTCTTTCTTACTTATAAATCACCAGCTGATAATTAGCGATTATTAACATAAAGCCTTAAGCGGCTCGTTGCATGATGGCATTGAAAAAGAACGCGGCGCCTATTCGAGTGGTACAAAAAAATAAAAACACGTGACCTTCTCCGAGCAAGTGGTGGGTGGAGAGGGGAACGAGCGGCGCACGCAGAGACAAAACATCACAGCATATCCACGAAGTGAATGATGATGAGTGGGCGAAGCATCGGGGGATCATTTGGGTAAACCACAGCTACGGACGAGAGATAAAGAGAGCGCGCGTCGGGAATGAGAGACTCAAGGTAGTTTTATCATCTGTATAAACTTGGACAAGCAACAGCACCAGCAACGCGCAGAACTGTTGTCGACGCCGTCGGCGTTTTGCCCGCGTTCGCACCGAACGCGCGCAAAGTGGAACCGGAACCGGAAGTGGAAGCGGAACCGGAACGCCATCTAGTGAATACTTCGTAAAACTACAGGTGGCTACATACTACTACTACTGCTACTACTACTACTACTACTACTACTACTACAGAGGAGGGAACGACCCACACCCTAAGGAGCTTCGCCCCCAAAAAATATTGCCGGCCATCCGCCCATCGAACGTGAATATCCAGCGAAGCTGTATCAAGTACCACACATGGTCGAGCGTTGTATTAACACTGTTCTTCTTGTAGTAGTAGTAGTAGTAGTAGTAGTAGTAAAACTTTATTATGTTCAGAAACCGGAAAGGCTCCTACCCCAGTCCACAGAGGGGGTAGGGGGTTAAAGACGAAGTTTGCCCAGCAGGGTGGTGCCCCTATTCCAAGGCCCCACTAGCACGGGTCATCCGCTCAGCTCGTTGGATCAGTCGTAGCTGATCTTCCAGGGCCGGGCTAGACAGCAGCGCCTCCCATTCGTTCCACGTGCCGTTTGTTTCGTGTTCTTCTCTGTGCTCTGCACACTCCCGCGTGATGTGAAAGAGTGTTGGTGTTGCTCCACACCATGGGCATATGTCTCTGTATGCCGTGGGGTAGATCAGGTGGAGTGTGTGCAAATTTATGTGGGTGTTCGTCTGTAATCTTCGCAACACGGTTGCCTCCGCAGCACTGAGTTTACCGTGCAGGGGTGGATAGATATTTCTATTTTCTCTGAAGGATTTCAGAATTATTGCAAAGCAAGGCTCTATGGGTGTAGGGTCCTCTATTGCAGAGTCTGGGGCGGCACAGTGATTTGTAAAGCCTCGAGGCGCCTCGTCCGCATGCAGGTTCCCGGTGACACCCTCGTGCCCCGGTGCCCAGGTCAAAGTTTGGATGTATTGAACCGTGGGGTCCCATCCAGTCCCGACGAGTATTCGGAGCGCCTGTGCTCCAACTTTGCCCCTTGGATAGTTTCTGCAAGCTTTCTGTGAGTCTGTGATTATCGTTAATAGAGCGTTTCGCGTTTCGCGTTTTGCGAGTGCAATTGCAACCTCTTCTGCTTCTGTTGTAGAAGCGCGATCTATTGAAGCGCAGGCTGTAATTTTTCCTCTATGGTCTGTGACCACTGCCACCACCTTCCTTGCATCTCTCTGATAAGGCGCGGCGTCAGTGAATCTTGCCGTATTCATGTATTTTGTCATATTTTCTATGTATTTTGCCCTAGCTGTTCTTCTCCGAGCATGCAGGGTAGGATCCATCTTATTTGGTATGGGGGATACCGTGTACCATTCTCTAAGTTTGTTGGGTATCTCATTAGTTTCATTAGTATCTCATTAGTGCATCACGCTCTAACTTGCTTAAGACTTCTCTGCCTGTTGGAGTCTGGAGTCGGCGATTTTCTTGTGTTCGTAGCTGTGCCTCGGTTAATTCTTCAATCGTGTTGTTCAGACCAAGCGCCAGTAGCTTGTCGTTTGAAGTATTCTGAGGTAATCTTAGAGCCGTCTTGCAGGCCATTCTTATTATTTGGTTTGCTTTTTGTTTCTGTTCCCTGCTCATATTATGATAGGGGAGTGAGTATGTGATGCGACTGACGACGAGCCTTATTACTAGTCGGAGGGTATCTTGTTATCGCATCCCCGTACGATTGTTTGTTATACGGGCGATCAGGCGTGATATCTGTTGCACTGCTGATTTGAGGGTATTTAGTGTATGCAGGCATCTCTGATTAGCTTGCAGCCACATACCAAGTATTCTTATTGTGTCTTTCTCCTGAAATATTTTTCCTTCTAGCTTGACTTCCAGCTTTAGACTCGGGTCCTTCCTTAGTGATTTTCTCTTTGTAAAGCGGATAAGTTCCCAGTTTTCTGCGGAGCATTGGAGTCCCCGTAGTCTCGTGTACCCTTCTACGGTGCTAGCTGCCTGTTGTAGTCTCTCTTCTTTCTCCGCTAGGCTACCTGTAGTTGTCCATACGGTTGTGTCGTCGGCATATATTGTATGTTGTAGACCGGCGATTTCTTTGAGTTGCTTTGCAAGGCCTATCATGGCAACGTTGAAAAGTGTGGGTGAAATTACCGCTCCTTGTGTTCTTCTGGTGTCTTTAATTTCTGTGGTCTACCCATGTAAGTCTTCGAATGGACTGAATGAGTTGCTAGACGGGTAGCCATGGGTAGACCACGGCAATTACAGGCACCAGCAGAACAGCGTGAATACAATGCTCGACCATGTGTGGTGTTTGATACAGCGAACAAAGATATGCCGTTCGCCTTCAATTGTTAAGCTGCAGTTTTGCGTTTACGCCACGAGACTTTCCAACCAACGAGAGGTATACAGCTTGGCTGTAAAAAGAAAACATGATGTTGCATCGATGACGCCACGCGGCGGCGGCTGTTGTGGCGACAGTCGACTGCGAAGCGAGAGACGGTGGTGGAGGACGCTCGCCCGAGGCCTAGCGGATTGCGCGGTGGGCCTCGGAAGTACGCTAAGGCCTCGGATGCTCGCCAAGCATCCGAGGCCTTAGAAGCACCGAACAAGCACGGATGCTGATCAAATTTTTTCTGATCACACAGATCGTGCTGCCGAGGACCGGATTGGTCAGCGCAGGGTCTGAGCATGCGCTGCATCAGGCCCATCTGCTGCTACCTCCGGCTGTCTGCCCTGCTGGCTTCATCAGACGAAACACGTCGCAAGAATCTATACCACGTGATCTGCACTGGGACCACCTGACCAGCACGGTGACGTCGACGGAGACATCATGGGATAAAAGCAGCAGCCATTGCAACATACCCTTCAGTGGACTTGGAAGCACCGAACAAGCACGGATGCTGATCAAATTTTTTCTGATCACACAGATCGTGCTGCCGAGGACCGGATTCGTCAGCGCAGGGTCTGAGCATGCGCTGCATCAGGCCCATCTGCTGCTACCTCCGGCTGTCTGCCCTGCTGGCTTCATCAGACGAAACACGTCGCAAGAATCTATACCACGTGCTCTGCACTGGGACCACCTGACCAGCACGGTGACGTCGACGGAGACATCATGGGATAAAAGCAGCAGCCATTGCGACATACCATTCAGTGGACTTGGAAGCACCGAACAAGCACGGATGCTGATCAAATTTTTTCTGATCACACAGATCGTGCTGCCGAGGACCGGATTCGTCAGCGCAGGGTCTGAGCATGCGCTGCATCAGGCCCATCTGCTGCTACCTCCGGCTGTCTGCCCTGCTGGCTTCATCAGACGAAACACGTCGCAAGAATCTATACCACGTGCTCTGCACTGGGACCACCTGACCAGCACGGTGACGTCGATGGAGACATCATGGGATAAAAGCAGCAGCCATTGCGACATACCCTTCAGTGGACTTGGAAGCACCGAACAAGCACGGATGCTGATCAAATTTTTTCTGATCACACAGGTTAGTGACAAACATTTAGTCTCTTCAATTAGAGACAACGACGTAAGCATTGACGGTGCTCCCAAGTCCACAATGCTGTGTTGCTATTTTGCGGGATTGTGTTAATGTTGTCCGCTTAATGTTACTAACATCCGGAGACGTGGAACAAAATCCAGGCCCTGACTCTGATTCGGACGAATGTTCGCAGCGGGAACTAATGAAGCGCATTCTAAGAGAACAAAAAGAAACGAACAAAACACTGAAACAACTGTCTTCAAATATCAAGCATGTGGAGACAATAGTTGCAGATTTGCAGGAAAGAATGACAGTAATTGAGAATGAAAGAGGACTATGGAAAGAATGCGCAGAAAAGATGGTACACTGCGAAGAATCTTGTAAATCTACCATGACGCAAGTCGAATTTCTGGCGTTGAAGGTCGATGATTTAGAAAATAGAAGTAGGAGGAACAACCTAATAATTTATGGACTAAGTGAGAGCTCTGATGAAGATGTTAGATCACTTGAAGCAAAAGTGCGAGACGATATATTTAAGAAGATCCTAGGAATAGAAATTGACTCGATAGAACGAGTTCACAGAATCGGTAGAAAACAAAGCCAAAGGACACGCCCCGTTATTATCAGGTTATTTAACTTCGCCGAGAAAACCAAAATATTATCGAGCAGCTTCAAGCTGAAAAACACCCAGATTTCAATATCCGAGGATTTCTCGAAGAAAGTACGCGACACACGTGCTAAATTATGGCGTTCTGCAGTAAGTGACAAGGCGAAAGGGGCGAAGGTATCGCTGGCATTCGATAAACTGAAAATAAATGGCAAAACCTTTACCTGGAGTGAGCATGAGGGCCGCAGAATTGAGCAATCAAAACCAATAACTTCCGGACACACTGGCCCGACATCTCGTGATAGCACGTGACAACAACGTACTAGATTTATCAGAGTGTTATCGCTGAATGCGCGCAGCGTAGTCAACAAGTTCAGCCTACTTGAAAGTATAGTTGCAGCTCATCAACCGCACGTCATAGTCATCACGGAAACCTGGCTTCACGAAGGCGTCCAGGATTCCGAACTGTTTCCATCTTCTTATCGGCTCATACGGAAAGACAGAGAATCGCGGGGGGGGAGGTGTAGCTGTCGCAATTAAATCTAACATAAAATTCACAGTGTTAAACAACATACCTGACCATGAAAGCGTATGGTGTAAATTCACATTTAATGGAAAAAGCATATTTCTGGGTGGTGTGTACCGACCTCCGAATGCGCCCCCTGAATACCTCGATGTTATGCACGATTACATTGCACGGCACACTAACTCACGTTCCAATATTATCATCACAGGTGATTTCAATTTACCAGAAATCAATTGGACTAATCTTTCACACCACAGCTCTGACGCGAAAAGTGCCGAATCACTACTGTTCATGTCATTTACTTTCTCTTTAGACCAGCTAGTTTCCGAACCGACTAGAATAGCTGGCCCGTCATGTTCTGTACTTGATTTGATGTTCGTAAGCAGTCTATTTCAAAATAACACATTAAACGTCGAAAATGGAATTTCGGACCATAAAGTGATAGTATTCTCCTGCCCAATTTTAGGAAACCGTGAACGTGGTAAGCCATCGATTGCTGTTATCAAGGATTACTCAAGAGCAGATGACAATGCGATCTCAGAATATTTGAATGCCCGCTTTCTACAGTTCTCTTTACTTCATGACGTAAATGAATTATGGTTGCGTTTTAAGCATATTGTACAATTTTGTGAAGATAACTACATTCCCTGCAGAAAGAAACGGGTTAACAGAGAACATCCTTGGGTATCGCGCGAAATAATACATTTAAAACGGAAAATTAAACGGAAGCGCAGAAAGAAAACCACATATGACCTTCAAAATCTCGTACGCTTGCTACAAGATAAGATCCAAACGGCCAAGGAACGTTTTTTCACTGTTACTCTGCCTTCTTACATGACATGTAAACCACAAAAATTCTGGCGCTACTTGTCTAGGGAGCGGCACACCGTATCGCAGATTACTGTTTTAAACGAAACCGTTGTTCAGCCTGACGTCATAGCAAGCAAATTTAATGAATTTTTTCAATCTGTATTTAACAGAACTACCCTTAACGGTCCCTCTCCAAATTATCAGTTCGCTAATCCAATGCCTGAAATAGATATCGATCAAGAAGGAATTTTTCGACTATTGCAAAATCGGGACGTAAAGAAACCATGTGGCCCCGACCTCATAACAAACGCATTTCTGCAAAAATACGTAGTTTGGATGTCAAAATATTTATACGTAATTTACAGGCGATCTTTGGATACTTCAGTGATACCTGACGACTGGCGAATGGCCAAAGTAATACCTGTGCACAAATCTGGCTCTAAACTCGACGTAAATAACTATAGACCTGTTTCATTAACATGTGGATCCAGTAAATTGTTCGAACATATTATTTATAAGGCCATAATATTGCACTTAGAGAATAATAACCTACTATGCGGCCGGCAACATGGATTCCGTTCAGGTTTATCTACTATTACTCAGTTAGCTGAGATAACCCATGACATAGCTACCGCAATAAATAACAGAAGTCAAATAGATGCCATTTTCTTAGATTTTTCAAAGGCCTTTGATGTTGTTCCCCATCCAGCTCTTATTACTAAACTAAGTGCCATTGGTATACACGGGAAAACAGTTTCATGGATAAAGAACTATCTCGAAAACAGAAGGCAATGCGTAGTTGTGAATGATATTATGTCTGATTACCTCAACGTTTTTTCTGGTGTACCACAAGGCTCGGTTCTTGCACCCGTCCTATTTCTGATCTACATCAATGATATTCAATCATGTGTTCAGCCACATATTCAAATGCGCTTATTCGCCGATGATTGCGTAGTTTACACAACAGTAAATACCAGGGAGGATGAGGTAAAACTGAACGATTGGTTAGCCGCAGTACAAAATTGGTGCGACATATGGGGGATGAAACTGAATGCAACAAAAACTACCTGTATCTTCTTCACACACAAGAAAAATGCGCTTCAGTTTACGTACACAATAAATAACATACCACTCAGAAAATGCGATGAAGTCACATATCTTGGGGTCACTCTTACAACGAAATTAAATTGGGAACCTCATATAAATAACATATATAACAAGGCGCTAGGTAAGCTGCATTTCTTGAGAAGAAAACTCAGAAACACACCTCCCAGTGTTAAATTAAATGCATACAGAACCCT
Source organism: Dermacentor silvarum (assembly GCF_013339745.2). NCBI lineage: Eukaryota > Metazoa > Arthropoda > Arachnida > Ixodida > Ixodidae > Dermacentor > Dermacentor silvarum. The sequence goes on from NC_051155.1 coordinate 51,482,884, forward strand.
CATCAGACCCGCTTTAGAATATGCTGACTCAATTTGGGCTCCGCACCAGAAGTATTTAACCGACAAGCTAGAACGCATACAGAAATTAGCATTAAGATTCATATATTCGCAATATTCGCGTCAAGCAAGCACTGCGAACCTGTGCGTCAAGGCTAACATTCAACCACTAGCTCAACGTAGAATGATTTCTAGGTTAAAATTTCTATACTTAGTTTATCACGGTTGCTATCATATACCACAAGCAATATACATTCAAGCACCATTCAGACTTTCCACCCGAAATAATCATAATAAATCAATACGGCCCCATCCGAGTCATAACAACACTCACGAGTACTCTTTATTCCCACACGCCATTTCCCATTGGAACATGCTACCCTCTGAGGCTGTTAACTGCTCATCTGTCAATGCATTTATTGACAGTATTCAGAATTTGCAATTCGAGTGGTAATAAAGTGACTGATGTTATCTGTATTCCATATGCAGCCTCTTGCAGCTGCATACTTATCGTAAAACGTTGCTTTTCCTGCTTGTACGCGAACCGCTCCTTTAAGCAAAGTGTGTGTATTTATTGAGTATGTTCACTTTTGTGCGTGCTTATGTTCTTTGTTTGGATACAATGGTTTCACTTTTCTCTTTTTCTCCTTTTTTTGTACTGTATCTCATTTTGTAACCACTCCTGCATGGGCCCGAGGAGGGCCTGCAGTATTGTAAAATAAAATAAAAAAAATAAATTATACAAGTACTTCCCAGGTTCCTTTACCACTAAGACATGGTTATGGCACGACCTAGCTAATTGTAAGAATTTAGCTTTCTGTGCCTAAATAACGAAATGATGAAATTCTCCAACTAACAATGAGTAGGAGTGCGCGAGTTATAACTAGTTGATCTGTTTGTAAATGCGACACGCTATCTTCATTGGGACTATGTGCACTAAACACATGCAATGTTGTGATACACATGAGCAAAAGACCTTGTGTTACTATACTATGACAAACCGGTAAGCAGTGGTTTTAAACACAAAATATTCCTTAGAAAGCCGTTTACCGTATGAAACAAATCCGGCTTCTGTGCTCGAAGCAGAAAAAGAAACGTTTTTTCAGACAACAGTGACATCTCGCCTTGTTTGTATGACACTAACAGGTATTGATGCTAGAAACAAGAGGAATAAGATAGAAGCTAACTTTCAACAAATGACACTGAGGAACAGGTATATTTATGATACATAAGGCTTTAAGGAGAGCGGTCAGCGTTTGGACGACGACGACAAAGTTGCGCCTCCGAAGCTTAGCGCGCTCAAGCCAGAGGAGCAAAAAATATCCGGGCAAGATCTAAGGGTCCCGTGGTGGGCTGTATTCAAGCGATGATGAAAAATCAAAGCCACCTTTCTTAAAGAAAGGTTGGTTGAACGGGAAAGCTTTCGCCCATGCAAACTGAATCAAAGTCCAAGCCAACGACCACGCAACGAACCCAAGAAATGCTGAGCGACCAGACGCGATGTATGTGGGGTTTGAGTGGTTGTTTAGGATTGTGTTTTTTGAATGTGAAGTTGAATGAAGACCCATTTCGTAAGTTGCATAGTCTTATTTTAGATACAGTAGCCGTTGAATACATGCACACACTCACATTTCACGGACTGCATGCCGTTGCCGACACAGGGATAAGCCTCACGGGCACGATCACGCTCGTGCTTACGTTTCGCGTACGGCAACCACTTCTTCTGCCGTGCGCTGCACTCGCGTCCTACCCATGGTGACGGCCGGGAATGCATCGCGGACACGCGTAATGCAATGCAGATATATACAGTTCGTCTGAGTAGAGTGCCGTTGCAGTTCCCTTGTTCTTATCGGTACAACTGGAGTGTAGTGTTCTACGATTGTGTGCGCAGATATGTACATTGTGTAAGTTGGCTTTTCTGCAGTGCGTTCTTGGTGCTCACGGACGAATCAGTGAGACATAGAAAGCTTCGCTTTAATAAAAACATATGGAGCAAGAAGCGCCTCACGTCTCCCCAGAAGTGGTGACCGGGACGCCGGACGCAACGTGCCACCTGCTCATCCCGTCTCCATCGCTTTCCGGATGACGAGAGAAAAGCCTTGAGTACCATCCATCCTGGCAGATCGTGGACACAGCAACACCCATCAACGACGCGACGTCGAATGCCACGGCAACCGACCCTGTCACTGCTACTATCAAGTTACCGGAGTTCTGGCAATCCGACTCGGAACTCTAGTTTCTGAGCGTCGAGAAACTTTTCCGACACCGCATGACGTCACAAACTGCAAGGTAGTACCATCTCATAGGTGCGCTACCGCGTGCTGTCGTTGCCATCGTCAGGGACATTCTTGCTGTCCGCGTCCTGAAAACCCGTATGACGCTCGAAAGACGGAGCTCATACAGTGAACGGAGTCAGAAAGGTGCAGGCTGCAGCAGCTGGTCACCGCAGAGGAACTCGGTGACCCAAAGCCCATGGTGATCTGCATCACATCGGCTGCCACTCTGCTACGCAAACTATTCCTGCAGCGTCTGCCTCAACAGGTGCGGATGATTTGAGTGCTTCCTCTGTAAAGGACGCACTCAGACGCACTCAACTGTGAAGGGTCTGAGGCTTTTGTCAGCCATTTTAAGCCTTTACCATCTGCCCCTTTATTAGGCGCTGTATTAGGTCTGTTGAAAATACAGGTGAAATCAAAAGAATCCCTTGACTCACTGGCACAGATGTCCGACAAAATTTTGGAGGTTGGCACCCTCATAATATCTGCATCGAGAAACCACACGCTTCATCATACGAAGCGCCGGTCCACGACGACCGCTTCGACCACCTTCTTGACGCTAACGAGCTACTCAACCGCAAAGTAGACCAGCTGACCACCGAGCCGAACATGCTACAATAGACCGACGCTATAGGCACGCCAGGCACTGATAAGACGTTTTCTGCTTGAAAACTATCACAGTGTCACAGCATACACTATGGCCCATTCAAAATAATGTTTCTTTTTCTGACAGAAGGAGCGACAGAGTGAAGCTATACGTGCAATTCTCCACGCTTCCAGTTGCTAATCTTTTTAATACTCGATCCTTGTGTTGTAGGCAAAGCTAGGTCCTTTGAACGCACGGCTTGTACTCAGATGTGCTACAGTGCAACACAAGCTGCTCATTGCATCCATTCGTGACACTATTTCATCATCATTCATCATCAGCCGTATATTTTTATATCCACTGCAGGACGAAGGCCTCTCCCTGCGATCTCCAATTACCCCCTCTTGCGCTAGCGTATTCCAACTTGCGCCTGCGAATTTCCTAACCATCATCCATCCCACCTGCCTTTCTGCGTCCTCGACTGCGCGTCCTTCTCTTGGTATCCATTCTGTAACCCTAATGGTACACCGGTTATCCATCCTACGCATTACATGGCCTGCCCAGCTCCATTTCTTCCGCTTAATGTCACTAGAATATCGTCTACCCCAGTTTGTTCTCTGATCCACACCGCTCTCTTCCTGTCTCTTAACGTTACTCCTAAGATTTTTCTTTCTATCGCTACTTTGTGCGGGTCCTTAACTTGTTCTCGAGCTTCCTTGTTAACCTCCAAGTTCTGTCCCATATGTTAGCACCGGTAGAATGCAATGATTGCACACTTTTCTTTTCAAACGACAGTGGTAAGCTCCCAGTCAGGATTTGGCAATGCCTGCCGTATGCACTCCAACCCAATTTTATTGCTTCTGTAAATTTCTTTGTCATGATCAGGGTCCCCTGTGAGTAATTGACCTAGATAAACATATTCCTTACAGACTCTAGAGGCAGACTGGCGATCCTGAATTCTTGTTCCCTTGCCAGGCATTACTTATCTTTGTCTTTTGCATACTCATCTTCAACCCAATTTTTGCACTTTCTCGATGAAGGTCCTCAATCATTTGTTGTAATTCCTCTCCATTGTTGCTCAATAGGACAATGTCATCTGCAAACCGAAGGTTGCTGAGATATTCGCCGCTCGATCCTCACTCCTAATCCTTCCCAGTCTAAGAGCTTGACCTACTTCTTCTAAGCATGCAGTAAATAGCATTGGAGAGATTGTGTCTCCTTGCCTGACCCCTTTCTTGATCGGTAACTTTCTACTTTTCTTGTGGAGAACCAAAGGTAGCTGTGGAATTCCTTGTAGATATTTGCGAAGATATTCACGTATGCCTCCTGTACTCCTTGATTACGCAATGCCTCTATGACTGCTGGTATCTCTACTGATCGAATGCCTTTTCATATCTATGAAAGCCATATAGAGAGGTTGATTGTACTCCGCAGATTTCTCGATTACCTGATTGATGGCATGGATATGGTCCAGCGTAGAATAGCCTTTCCTGAAGCCAGCCTGTTCTCTTGGTTGACTGAAGTCAAGTGTTGTCCCGATTCTATTGGAAATTATCTTGTTGAATATTTTATACAATACTGAAAGCAAGCTAATGGGTCTGTATTTCTTCAATTCTTTAACGTCTCTCTTCTTATGGATAAGTGTAATGTTGGCGTTCTTTCAGCTCTCTGGTACACTTGAAGTTGTGAGGCATTGCGTATAAAGGGCCGCAAGCTTTTCAAGCATGATATCTCCTCAATCTTTGATTAAATCTACTGTTATTCCATCTTCTCCAGGCGCTTTCCCCCTGGTCTGTCTTTCAAGGCCCTTCTAACTTCATCGCTAGTTATAGAAGGAGCTTGTGTATCCGATCATCACTATTTCGAATGAAAGTAGCTTGGCTGTTTGGCTATTGTACAGGTCAGTATAGAATTCTTCTGCTGCTTTTACTATGTCATCGAAATTGCTGAAGATATTACCATGCTTATCTTTCAGTGCATACATCTGCCTTGTCCTATGCCTAGTTTTCTTCTTACTGATTTCATGCTGCGTCCATATTTTAAGGCTTCCTCAATTTTTTCCCACGTATCATTTCGAATATCCCTTACTTTCTTCTTGTTGATCAGGTTTGACAGTTCAGCGAATTCTATCTGATCTCTTGAATTGGAGACTTTCATGTTTTGGCGTTTCTTTATTAGGTCCTTTGTTTCTTGGGAGAGCTTCCCTACAGGTTGCTTTGGTGCCTTACCTCCCACTTCAATTGCTGCCTTCTGAGATCAGCCTAGTACGGTTTCATTCATTAGCTCTATGTTATCTTCATCTTCTGTTTCTAAAGCTGCATATTTGTTTGCGAGCACCAGCCTGAATTGGTCTGCTTTCACCTTACTGCGTCTAGATGGCCTGTTTCCTCTTGACTAATTTCACTCTTTCTCTCTTCAAATTGAGAGAAATCCTAGACCTCACTAACCTATGGTCACTGCACTTTACCTTAGCTAACACTTCTACATTCTGCACTATGCCTGGATCGGCAGAGAATATGAATCTATTCATTCCTGTTTCTCCATTAGGGCTTTTCCAGGTCCACTTCCTGTTGCTGCGCTTCCTGAAGAATGTATCATTATTCGGAGCCTATTCCTTTCCGCGAATTCCACCAACAATCTCTCCTCTGCATTCCTAGAATCGATGCCGTAGTTTCCAATTGCTTGCTCGCCAAGCTGCTTTTTGCCACTTTTGCATTGAAGTCGCCCATGACTACAGTATACTGAGTTTGCACCTTTCTCATTGCTAATTCCACATCTTCATAAAACTGTTCTATTCTTCATCATCGTGACTGGAAGTTGGGGCGTAGGCTTGTACTAATTTCATTTTGTACCTCCTATTCAGCTTTACTATGACGACTGCTACCCTCTCATTAATGCTGTAAAATTAATCAATGTTGCCCGCTATGTTGTTATAGACTAGAAATCCTACCCCGGATTCTCTCTTATCTGGAAAACCTCTGTAGCAGAGGACGTGGCCGTTAGTCAGCACTGTGTAAGCTTCACAGCTCTTCTAACCTCACTAGGGCCAATAATATCCCAGGCAATGCCTGATAATTCCTCAAATAGTCCTGCTAAGCTAGCGTCACTCGAGAGGGTGCGCGTGTTGAACGTTGCCAGGTTCAGTTTCCATTGGCGGCCTGTCCGGACCCAGAGATTCTTAGCACCCTCTGCCACGTCGCAGGTCTGACCGCCACCTGGTCAGGTGCTCCGCAGCCACTGGTGACTGAGGGCCATGGGTTAATTGTCGGAGTCATCAGGGAGGTAGTGGCCGAATACTGCACCAGGGAGGCCAATTCCTGTTCTGGTGAGCAGTGGCGTAGCCAGAAATTTTGTTCGGGGGGGGGGGGCTCAGGTTGCAGCGCGGCCTCCTCCTTATAGAATTTGTCGAGGGATCAAATGCATGAATAATAACTGCATTGCCAATTTCATTGTATATTAGATGCTGCAAACGAATCATTGAACGCTATTCACTGTCCATTAAAATATGTATGTTTTCATAACAGAATATATTTGTATGCCCCCAAAAAATGTCACAGTTTCGCCCTAAGGGCGAAGCAATGAATGCGATAGCAACACAGCAATGTCATGCGATGTAAGGTGAGCGGCTTTGGTAGCAATATGAATTGTAGCAAACATGAGCTGATTAAGTAAGCAGGTGTGCTGCGGCGTAAGTAGACCGACATGAAGAGAGACTCGATGACCACGAGAAGGCGCGTGTGAAACGGTGGTGTTGATGAGAAGCGCTTCCCGTGGGCAGCGCGCGTGCGAAGGGACACACCTGTAGCGCTGCACTGCCGATCCGGGCAGCATTACATGTGTAGCGTGCGTTGGAAAATGTGGCCGACTATTACTAACTGAATGAACAAGCGTGGTGTGAGCGCGCACCAACAAACATGAATAGATCACACTGAATTACTGCAGACAACGACTGTCAAAACGCTGGCAGCAAGCAGCGGGCGAAGGTACGTGCGGTCTATCGCTGCAACGGAAACTGAGCGTCAATAAGGCCAGAGCCGTGTGGAGATAAGAGACGGTGCGGCGAGCGACGAGCGCGGTAGCTGGCAGAGGAAAAGTGCCCCCCCCCCCCCCCCCCGCTCCCTCCGCGCTGGACTGCCCGCTTCCTTGCTTGCGCGTGGGAGAGATAAGAGACCGTGCGGTCGAGCGACGAGCGCGGTTGTTGGACACAGTAGAAGTGCCCCCCCCCCCTCCCGCTCCCTCCCGGTGCTCGCTTCCCGCTTCGTTGCTTGCGCGTGGAGATTGAGTGCGTTTCGCTCTCCGTGATAGCGCGCGTCCCCGCACGCTTCCGCTCGGGCATACGGCCGCGCGGTGAAGATTTTATCTATACGGAACCTCACGGCGACGGCGATGGCGACCGCCGACGGCAGAAATCCGGTTGAAGTGTCCATATAATTGCTATCGCAATAAAATCGTGGCAGAAATAAACTGATATCAATGCTTCCGTGTTTTTTTGTCTAATTAATAGGTAAAGAAAAACATCTCATGAACTTTAGAACTATTGAACCTTTTCGCGGAGCAGTTTGTTTTAGAGAAACTAGATGGCGCTCACGGCGGCGCGCCATACCTCTCCTCAGCGACCGCGCACGAATACGAAACCATTACCGATTCTACCTTGCTTCTGTTGCGATCAGCTGTAGGAATGCAACTGAGTTTTCGCTAACACACTGTGCTCCAATTATGCTAGATTGAATAATGTGGATTGAAGACGCGTACAGTAGTTGGATGCAAAAATAGTGACTGTTATGTTAAGGAATAGAATGAATCTGTCTGGCGAAGTTCGCGGACCGCTGCTGCAACTGTCCGAAGGTGTTACCGGCACTTCGTGAGGTACGGCTTTCCTCGAGGATACAGAAATTTGCTTATCCACCAGCCTTGTATCGCTAACCTTTAAAGAAAGGGCTTCATCCCCCAGAACGTCGGCAACAGTGAGTACCACTCGTTAAACAATGACAAAGGGAGTAGCGCCACTTCCTGTCATAGTAAGTTTCGCGCACGTTATCTATACACATCTGTCCAAATGACAGGAAAAACTTACGCCCACTCTACGCCGACGTATCAAGAATAAGTGAATGGACGCACACTTGAATATATGCGCACTCTATACACACAATAAATGACGCGCACCAATGGTCGAAGCTGAATGTTTCGTGACGGTCCACAAGAGTAAGCAAATTACTAGCTGTAATATATATTTTCTACAATGTATTACAATGCACAAAATAGCTACGTTTAAGCCTTGTGCGCAGCAAGAACAAATCTATCGGATTCGGAACTGAGCACACCCGCGAGCGATTAGGCAGAAAATAATCAGATAGTGGCCGCACCGAGGAACTTCACTGAGTCAGAAACTGGACAAGCCACTGCTTCAAAATATTTGCCGAATAAAGAACAAACAGCAAAACCACACTAATCCTGACTGAATTCATAATCGCAAAGCCGGAATGCATATTTAGCCCCGTTTTAGAAGAAGCACCATATAAACTGCCTGCGCCGTTTGGACATAGCTCAATCAGCTCCGAAAGAGCTTTTGCATGTCTCTCAAGCTGTGATCAAAGCTTTGTGTCGTCCACCTAGTCACCGTCTACGATATCTCCGAAAAGAGAGGTTTCTAAGCCGCGCCGGCGTCCATAACACTTCCATTGTAAACAAGGAGGCAACGGAGGCAGTTGAGGCAAGCAATGGACGTGTCACCACGTCATCAAATATGGCAGCGCCCCCGGGTCGCCGCGAAAGGGTCAATATCAGTTCGGAAGAGTGCATGCAGCTTATATGAAAAACGTAAAGGCCATGAAATGAATAAGTTGAGGACAATATTTTGATGAATCTTTGTCATTCAAGAACCTTGTTTACATTTTTCTACATATGCAACGGCCAGGAAGAACCTCAATGACGCTATCCCTCGTTGCAATCGATTGCGCAGGAGCAGCTGTAATTCGTGGTGTATTGTAATTACGCCGAGATAATACTCGCAGCAGTGAGTACAAATAAAAATGGGGAGTTCTGCAAAGTATATATTAGAAATGCGAAGATAGAATGGAATATACAAATGCGAAGATACAACTCGCTAAAGGGCAAAAAAAAAAAGAGTCGCTGGAAGCAAAGTTCACTGCTTGTATACACAAAACCTCGCAGAAAGATATTTAAAAATACGTATGAGTCTCCCAATAAATCTACGTATTTAAGCAAACGTCAGTGTATATAATGCGTCAAATACGACAAATAAACATGTTGCTCAGTCACAGGTAGTAAACTTTGAGCACAAAAAGACAGATGATCCTGGCAAAAACATTAGTATGATCGCAGAAATCGTGATATGTACTTGGGCCATGCAGCGGTCGCGACAGTGCCATGCGGGTAGAATAATAGAGGAATAATGCATAAATCAGTACGAAAAATGTGTAATTTAACTGCGTGCACAACGCCAACATTATTCTGCACCCAAAATTAAAGGAGGGTATTCCTTCGTTTCAAAAAAGAAATAAAAGCAGGTAGCTGAAAGGAAAGAAAAGGACAAAACGAAGGCCACAGATGATGCGGTATGTTGAACTACCCAATAAACCCGAGTGTTTTTGGCGAACGCCGCGTGGGCCGGGCTTTCAATGAGCAAGGTTGGTCAAAATTGGTTATTGGTATCCTCCTAATTTGGTAACTGCTCGTAACTGCTAGAATAAACGGCGAAAAAATTTCTGCGGTTTTAAAAGTTAATTAAGAACTTACTGGACCTGAAGGAACAGTGATTTTTACTTGCATTGATTTTACTGCTTCGCTATCTAAAGGACAAACTTCTCTCGGCGGGAAAGTTGAGCGAACGGTCACGTTGATGCCGACGTCTCTGTGGGTGTATAGAAGCGCCAGCCTAACCATGCGTTCCACAGACATTGTAGAGCGCAAGTAGTTTTTTAGTAAACTCTTGTTAAAAAAAATATTCTCTCTCGCGCTGGCAGTGGTCACTGGAAGGGTGACTAGAAGCTGCAGCAGTATTTACACATTTACATAGAACCTGCTGTCGCAGTGAGAGATGGCATCTATTCCGGTGCTAAAACCTAAACACTCACTTGATGTCGTTGGCATACTTGTTTAGGTACCTTGCAGGAACAGTAGGCTGTTCGATTCCAGCGATGTCCGTCGTTTCGTCAGGAAGTATGGAGAAGCAGCCTGCTTTGAATCTAAGCTTTCTTGATAATGTCACCAACAAATTTCTATAATTTGGTTTTGTGCGTCTGGGCTTCAATACGAGGCAATACTGGGGCAACTTTCCAATGTTCTTCAGATATGTATCTCCACATCATCTCGCATGCGAAGAAGCACGCTGAAATGCCTGTATTTTCAGCAGGGGCATTGCTTAAATCCATAGGGCCCCTTGTCCCTGTGGCCCCGGAGAGCCAGACCTTGCGCCCGCAAAAAAAATCCTCAATAATAGGCCGTTCACTTTCTTCTGTTTTATCATATTTTACTTTGCCTGCCCTGGGTCCAGCTGATCAATCACATTGGGCACGCTTCCTGAAAATGTTTGGAGAAAATTATCAGCTGCTAGCTGACAGTCACGGTGATATTTAGTATTTTCGTGTGTGTGGGAGATTGCGAGCGCGCGCTTCTATTTATGGAACGGCTTGGACACGAGCGTTCCAGTGCGCGCATGTTGGCCCAAGTTTATAAGAATATTAACCCCATAGAGTTCTAGAATTGAAAATCTTTTTAAAGCATGCCTTTGGAATTGTCAGCGCACCTTTCGCGTCAAAAGTTTATGAGAACTTTATACCCATAAAGTTTCGTAATTGAAATCCATGCGCTCCGTATATTCCGCGGCCGCTGCGAGATGCCGCAACGCGCCCGCTCGCTATCGAAAAGCCGTTAAATGTTTGTGCTCGGATGGGCTTCTTGCGTTACGTGACTCCAGGTGCAAGGGGGCGTTGTCACGAAATGCAGCCCGAGTTCGCAATGTTTGTGCCGAAATGTCTTTTCGAGCGTGAAAAGGACATTGTAGAAAAATCCAGAATGATTGCCGGCGTCGGTGGTAGTTTTGGTCGGCGGTGCTCCAGCACGAAAAAATGTCGGGGGGGGGGGGGGGGTGTGGGGGTGGCTGAAGCCCCATCAGCTCATTGCACACTACCAGTCATGGTAGCATAGTTTGAAAAGCATATGAGCCCATATGAAACGCCCTTTACTGTGAAAATGACGCAAGCACATAGTGGCATAGACAGGCCATATTGTTGGGATTCATAGCGACACCGATATATTTTTTAATTCGCAAAGCTTTTACGGCAATATATGACTGTGAGGAGTCATGCAATGAACCCTATGCAAAAAAATGACTCCTTGCTTTAAAACCAATAAACACTCAGTCGCCTCCATGGATTCTACTAACGGCTCTGAAATATAACGCGTAAAATAAATGCAATGTTTATCTCATTGAATGCACATTTGAATGGTCCGAATGATTATGCTCCTGCGATTACCAATTCGTAGTAGAAATCTATGCTGTATAAAATTACCTTCAGTCAGGGCAGCCTGTGATGGCAGGGCTTCAGCATCTGAAAGGATACTGCTGGACTTGTTGATTGTTTGGAGATCTTATGGAGAATATACAAAAAGGATGCATAATTCTTTGGCACCTTTCATCAAAGACGAACTTGCTTCTTAAAAAGCAGATTTGCCGACCGCAGCATGTAAGGCTACAAACGTCACTTTGAATGCTCCATTGCTTGGACTATGCACAGCTTACCATATTTCTGGCGGTCGCCTTCAACCGGCTTTGGGCCCTTTCAGAGCCTACAGGACGTTTTGGCACAACACATGTGCAGCATTTAAATCTTGCTTTCACTAAAAGAATATCCAAACACACGTTTAAATCTTTTTATACATTTTGATTATCAAGTGTACATTCTTTGCAATGCAAATTTGAACACCAGCCCAACCCATAGTTAGAGACCCTTAAGGCCAAGATATAGTCCAGCGTTTTCGGGCGCGCCAGGCCGCGGCAGGCGAGAGGAGGCGAAGAGGAGGAGGCGAAGAGGAGCAATTGCTATCACAATAAAAAGCGGGGAGGCAGCGTGGGAGGGACGGGGGCAGCATCTTCTACTCTGCCAAGAATACGCTTGCACTGGCTGCGGTGGCCGTCGCCCGCACCGTCTCTTTATCTCCACCACGGCCGGGCTCGACTGGCGCGCGCACTCGCTTTTTGAGAAGCGAGCGAGCGCGCGCGCCAGTCGAGCCCGGCCTAAAACCCCTATATATAAAAAGTTCGCCATTCTTAGATCTTGCCGCCACCGCGCTCACCCCGTGTTTTCTGCTCGCCGCCTCCTGTCGCCCCAGCCTCCTCCGCTCCCCCATTGGCCAATCCATGTCACGTGGAAGCACGCGTTCCGCTTTTGTATATTTTTTTTCTTTCCAGCGCGCTCCGACTGCCATTCTCGGGCCTGTGCGACGAAAGTGCTGTACGCACAAACGGATCAAACGTGTTAGGACAAGAACTTCGTTTTGATGGCATGCTGCTGCGCCTTAAGTTTGCCGCAACCGACAAGGCGAGGGCAAAGTCTTTTTTTTGTTCACCATCCGGCGTGCGCAAACGCTTGCTGCACACTTGATATTTGCGCCGTCTCGCATCGTCGCGTTGCTACTTCTAAAACGGCATTATTAAGACCAGTTACTGGCTGACGAAGCACATCGCGCCTCAAGAACTTCTCCGCAGGGCGCGATCGAAGTTTTCCCTCGGATTTCCTCTGGTAGCGCGTTAGCTGTCGTCTCCACGGCAGGCCCGACGCAGGGGCGCCACTGTCTATATCGCGCCTCGATCGCGCTGGTCGCGCCGAGCGCGGTAGTGGAACGGAGGAGGAGGGAAGTGGATGGGCTACTTTTTATATATAGGGGTTTTAGCCGGCCGTGTCTCCACACGGCTCTGACCTTTATGCGCTGTCCATTCGCCGCTCAGTTTCCGTTGAAGCGATAGACCGCACAATTCTTCGCCAGCTGCAGCGGCCGCGCCAGCGTTTTGACAGTCGTTGTCTGCGGTCATTCAGTGTGATCTATTCATTTTGCTTGTGCGCGATGACACCACGCTTGTCAATTCAGTTAGAAAGCGACAAGTTTGATGTTGCCGATAAAACTACTCTCACTATCCCTACACGCAATTTTGCTATCGCAATTTGTGCTTCCCTTTCGGGCAAACTGCGACCCATTTTTTCTTCTAC
>NC_051155.1:51496068-51526551 GCF_013339745.2 Dermacentor silvarum
TTGGTGCCCACGGTGGCCCGGAAGCCGTTCGCGTCGGCGACGTAGTTCACCCGCCGGTAGAGACCATTCGCGTCCCGATAACCGTAGGAGCCGGTCTTAGCGTTGTTGGAATCGCCTTGCTCACTGCGGAACTGCTGGTTGCCGTACTCATCCACATTGTCGTAGCCGAAGCTGTACGGCTGAGGTGGCTGCACGATATAGCGAGAACAAGATATTTTCGATGTTGCATTAAAGTTCTATAGTGTAAATAAATAACTCTAGAAAGGTTGTGGGTGAAAAAAAACCTTGGCAGTGTAATCAAAGCCATCAATGAACATCCAATATGCATTTTGCGGTTTTGAATGAGTGTCACTGTGGAAAAAAAAGTCATAATACTATGGCAAGGCTAAAAATAGAAACTAGAGTAGAACACAGAGGAATGATATCACCAAGTTAAATTGCTCTTTAGTCCGCACAAAAACGAAGGTATTTACACAATTTGCGGCTTTGTTGACGCTGGCATCAGAAAACGAAACAAATGTACAACCAACAATTATTTACTTATGGAACACTTATAACACAACACTTATAGAAATGAGATATTGTTGCTGTTATGATGCTGATACACTGGTTTTCTTCGGTAACGCTAGGGGTACGCAGATTGCCAGTGGTGATCTAGCGATGGACAGGAGGTATTGTGATTGTTCCCGTGTGCAGCTAAAATGGGCCGCCACCATTTGCACCAGCCTCCAAAACAAAGGTTTTGGAATATATTGTCGGCCGAAAAATAAACGTGTAAAATCGACGTAACATCTAAGGTCGTTACTATAGCGTAGATTTATGCTGAACAAACGTGAATAGATAGGTTTTACTAGTTTCTACATTTCGTTCACGGGTAGTGGTGCGTGACGTCATACGTCGACGGTTCACGCGTACTGTATGGTTTGCCTATTTTATTTCCAGATTATTTCAGCAAATTAGACATCTTAGCCTTATTGTGCAGTATTTATATTCACAGCAACCATATATAGGCGCACACTGAACACCAAGCCTCCTCAAACGACATATTAGATCTGTCTAGCCTTAGTGTGTCAATAAGTTTCCTTTCCAAAGGGTAAGGAAAGAAAGTTGCGCTTTTAAAAGCAACTCATAAAACTTTTCTGGTCGTCTAACACCTGAACAATAAGTTTTATTTGTTTAAGAGCTTTAAGCGCTATGGCAGGTTTTCAAACTCGCAACGTTTAAGGGACCGTCGGATGATCCCTATTGCACACGCGCACCTGTATGCGCCCAGGTATAGTGCTCGCTTGAACGCAATGTGCCCGGTCCATGATGACAATCAACTAGGAGAGCGCATGCCTTCTCATCAAATCGTGATTTTGGCACGTAAAACACCAAAATTCAATTTCATTCAGTGCACGCACTTCCATGTTCGAGGAAGCCAGAGCCCCCTATGTGCCTATGTGTCCAAATTGTCGTAGCCGAAGCTGTACGGCTGAGGTGGCTGCAAGATATAGTGAGAACGAAAGTTTTATTGCGATAGCAATTATATGGACATTCCACGCGAATTTTTCCCGTTGTCGTCGCCGTCAGCATCGCCGTGAGGTTGCATACATATTTAGGTATATGTATGTTATGCGTCATGCCATGCTATATGACATGCGGTATTAGCGGGTTATATTGCCACAGCATTCTATCACTACAGTTGCTCATACTATAGGTCTTAAATTCTTCACAAAAGTATTCCTCACGATTTTTTGAATGGCAGCCCACAAACAAATGTCGTGAAAGAAAATACCGACAGCGCATGCCTTTTATCTTGAATATTCTCAGACTTAAATAATCAAATTGCGAAACAAGAACAGAGCTCAAATCTGAAAATGATGTCATTTTCGTGGTGCGGCTGTACATCACCTCCGGGATCGGCCCAGGAATGACGTTTGAAACTTACGCGATACGGAAAAGTGGTGGTAATGTCGCTATGAAAGACGATTGCTTTCATTAGATAAATCACAAACATAATGAAATTGTCCGATGACGAGGATTCAAACCGAGGATCCCTTGCACTGACAGCTAGTTATTACTTAGCTTACATTTACTTCAATTCATACTGCCACTACAGCTACTGAGTCTTACACTTACGTGTATTTTTCTAACACGTTGCTATCGCATTCATTGCTGCGCCCTTATGGCGAAACTGATATTTCTCGTGGTAACACAGTGTTGAATGGTGTGCAACTAAAATCGTAGAAACGTCGTAGGGAAAGAAGCTCTTGGAAGTATTGCAGTTTTGACTGTCATAATTGCAAACGAATGCTAAGCAGTGTTAAGGCTGCAAACAAAAATTAAGGCCGAACTGCGGAATCACATTCCCAGGTTGACTCACTACACACCTAATTACATACGGCTGAAACCAAGCGATTTACGTAAGTGACTGGTTGACTCACGTTGTCCTCGCAGAATTGGCAAAATGTACAAGCACGGCAATATACTTATTATGTGCGCCGATGCCTTTGCTATGCGGCTAAGACATTGGCGCTCCTCGGCAGCACTAAGGGTCCGCACATATCGAAGGGAGACCAGATATACCCAGAAACTGCTTGTTACGGCTGTTCCAGTGTGCTGGTAACACGTGCTTACACCATGTCCAGGAGCTCCCTCAAAGCAGCGGATTCTTATATGTATTGTCAAGCAAACCTAAATGTTCAAAAAAGAGGCGACGCACTATTTAAACTTGCTACTGATACCGAACTAGGCTCCGTACGCGTTAATGCATAAGCCTTAAGAATTTCTAAAATCCTCTTCGTAGTAATGATGCGTGACGTCATACGTGTGACTTGTCTCTCGGCAATTCCCGCTACCGCCGGGTGATTGGCGCATTAAATCGGCAGATTAGTCCTCTTAGGCTTATTGTGCAGCATTTGATTTTTTCCGGCCGCCGTGAACTCTGGACACCAGGCTTCCTCAATGTAACATTATAAATCAGCCGAACTGCACTGTGTCCTGTTATGTATTAACGGGGTGGGCAAAGAAATGTTCGCTTTATTATACAACATTTTCAAGGCATTCTGACCTCTCAAAAGGAACAGCCTTCATTTGTCTAACGAACATAGAAAATATGACTGCCTTTAAAACTCTCAACATTTATCGAATATCCGGGTGATCCCTTGAACACACCCGCGAGACTGTAGCGCCTATACTATAAATACTAGGGTACCGCCACTCTTGCTCCATCATCGTGATCGACTAGGGGAATGCATAGACTCCCATGTTCTAGTGCTTCGTTGGGGCCCTTCAGGTTCCGCAATCATTGACAAGTTTCTATTCAATGAGTCTCCAAAGCTTCAGTTATGATGAGCGTTCAACCTCAACATGAGCTCAAACTTGATTTGTGACACGAAAGTTGAGCATATGCTAGAACTTTGCTTCGTTCATTAGACGCTGCGTGACGTACGGCACTCCTGTTGGCGTACAAACGTTCAGCGCTGGTTCCCTATAACATCGAGGAGTACATTGACGAATGTTGAAGGGCGCGCTGATATATACAGAGCTGTAACACAAATAAGGTGCGACGTGCACAATTTTCGGCCTCCGTAACTCTGTGGCATCAAGTGCAACAAAGCGTGGTGGGAAAGAAAATACGGTCGACACTCACAGAGGCATAGGCGTCGAATCTTCCGTAGGGCGTAGATGGAGCAGCATAGCCTGCAAAGCCTACACTCGTGTATCCGGCCTGGTTCGGCTGGTGGTGCTCTAGGGCGTAGGCTTCAACGACGAAACAGAAGAGCAGAACTTGCACTGGGATTACGGAAAACAGCAATCAATTTTATGTGTGCCATTACAAATGCATGTGCATAAAGGTCGCACAAACTGCTCACGTTGATTAGAGTGGCCTGTTGGGCTAGTTAGTACATGGTTATACTAGGATAATGCCAACAAACATGAAAAAGGGAGAAAATTTAGAGGCAAATAGGTGGCTGGCCCCAGCACCTTCCTGTCGCGTTGTCTGCCTCCCGATTTTTTATCGTTTTCAAATTTTCTGGCATTCTTATAGTATAACAATGCTCAAGTTGGTGTAGCGATCAGCACAGAAACCTTCGCAAGGCCAATAGGTGTCACCCATTGTCACCATCTCAAAGGCAAATGTGATAAGGATAACAGGTGCTCGTACAGGCCAGTTACAGTAACGTCCGGGATATGCAGGGCGTTCCAACTATCATTCCCCGAGATTAAAAAAAAGAGCAATTGTTTTGCTCAAAGAAAAACTAATGCTTATTGTTTCCAATGCAGTCGGGTAGCCACCAGTAATTGTTAGTTATGAGATTTATTTAGGTAATTGTAATTATTTACTAACTCGTGAAGTACTGCCCTCATTATCAAAGTGTCAATGAGAAAATCGTAGAGCAACATGAAAAACTCCCCGATACAGCTTCCTGTTGCTCAACACGTGCTACATAAAGGTGTTTTTCCGAGCGTGAAGGAAGCCCGCCAATACACGCAAAATTGTCGCACGAGTGGCCGCTCGAGGCACATTCCGTGTATTCGCGGGCTTCTTTCACGATCGGAAAAACACCTTTATGTAGCACGTGTTGAACAGGAAGCTGTATCGGGGAGTTTTTCATGTTGCTCTACAATTTTCTCATTGACACTTTGATAATTAGGACAGTACCTCAGGAGTTTGATAATTAATTACAATTACCTAATTAAATCTCAGTAACGAACAAAATACTGGCAGTACTCCACTGTACTGGAAAAATATGCGCTAGGTTTTCTTCGACTAACGCAATTGCTCTCTTTTTAAACGTTTGTGCGGGACAGTTGGGACACCCTGTATAGAATGACAATGCAAACCATCAAATCAGAACTGTCGAAGTGGGTGAAGGAAAATGATATACTGTGGAAAACAGGATGACTTCAGACCAGGTAGACGCTTAGAGGATAATATGTTTTCACTGACAAAGTACATAGACATTTCCGTAGCCCAGGATGGACCTTTATGGATAGCATTTCTAGATATTAGGGTAGCCTACGACGACGTAGACTGGAAATTATCATGCGATATTCGCAAGCACGAAACATTAAAAATCTGCAAATGCTACGTAGCTGGACAGAACCAAGGTAATTTTGTTTTCCGTCACTTGAAGATACTGAGATTATTTTTCACATTCGGCCTAATTAGATAATTAGTCAATGAATCTATCAACTTCTCAATTATTATAACTAGATGACAGGTATCAATAAGAAAATTGTAGAGCAACATGAAAAATTCCCGATACAGCTCTCTGTTGCTTACTACATGCTACATAAAAGAATTTTTCAGTGCGTGAAAGATGCCCCGAATACACGCAAAGCGTCTCGAACGGTGAGTCGCGCAGCAATCTTGCGTGTATTCGCGCGGATATTTCACTCTCGGAAAAACCTACTTACGTAGCACGTATTTAGCAACAGAAAGCCGAGTTTTTCACGTTGCTCTACTAGTTTCTCATTTACACTTGTCATTTAATTATAATAATTGAGAAGTACAATACTTAGTTAAGACTAATTATCTAATTAGACGGAACGCAAAAATATAATCTGAGATTTTTCAGGTGACGCCTTGGTTCTGTCCAGCTATGTCCAACCCCAATATGCACTGCTACACAGCATTTGCATATTTTTAAGGTTTCGACCAATTAACTGAAACACCCTGTAGAGAATACCTGATTAACGCCAGCAGGCTAGGTGGCTATTTGTCACCGCCCGGTTTCATAGGGGAAGCCGATAAATCATTATCATCATCGTTGCTGCAATCATCACAAAGTTTAACTGCACCCAGGGAGGCTGGGGTAACAAGAATTTTGCGCCTCGCAATGGATATTTACAGAATAAATGCACCATTGAGCACGATCATTGCGAAAAACTAGCACCTCTTGGGTAGTGCAGTCGGGAATTCAGACAAGTAAAGTGTAGTATTCTAGCAGTAAAGTTCAAGCTGCCGTTCTTGGTTCTAGGCTGCATGCCTCAAAGTCGAAGTAATCTTTTTCTTTGGCGTTTTTGTGGATTGAGTTATCTGTATACTTTTATCCGAGTCTGTACATGTAACGACGTCAACGCTATAGGCTAATTTCTGATTGTTTATAGCTGATGCACTCAGTAGTTGCCACTGCCCGGTGGAGGCGAATGCTTAAGGTAGCTAAAGAGATCAACTTCGCAGTTAAGCACTTTTACACTAAATATATCGACTATATTTGCCCAAAACATCATCGAATCGAGGGAGCGAAGATATAGGACAACTCAATCCAGCATTGCTCAAAAAAGACTATCATAACCACCCTTACCTTTAGGAACATTGCGGCGATGGCCAAGGTTACGCAAGTAGTTGACAGAGTTACAATCTACAATGCAGCGCAGAAGGGAAGGCGAATGTCTTCTGTTTGTCTCTGCGCACGTGCAGTGGGCTTTTATACTCGAGACAGCGAGACATCTCCAGTTGTTGCCACACAAAGTTGCAGCGCTCTTGGCTGTATTGCAGTGTTCGCTTTGCGTTTGCATCTTGCCGAACTAAAATGTCGTGCGTCATGGTGCTCCAAGTCAGCTTTTACCCCTCCCCCCCCCCCCCTTAAATTAAAGGACAGAAGTACACGCGCATTCGGATGAATGCCTGTAGGAAACAAGGGCCTGGAGGATTGGACAAAGCGAGTGTCTGGATTTGATTGAATAAGGAGCTAGATCTTATGTGGGAATTGCTACCAATACAGTTTAGCTCGTAGTTTTTGCATTAACAATCCTAAAATGATATGTTTGCTTGCCTTTTACGTTTTCACATTAGTTGTTGCAAGTCTTCCTTAGACTCTCGCACATATTTGTATAGGATGTCTCATTACAGCCTGTGATTTTCTGGACCTCCTCCTGTCTATCATTGTATTTTATTATACATATTATCCCAATAAACCACCAATTCAAGTAGATCACTATTTCGGACTAATGGTTTCACCGATTGAAAATAATCCTGACAATGGTGGTCCCTGAGGTTGTACTGATTCATTTTGAAATCATGGTGTGCTGTTTCTTTAAAAAATGTCACAGTTTCGCCCTAAGGGCGAAGCAATGAATGCGATAGCAACACAGCAATGTCAAACGAAGTAAGGTGAGCGGCTTTGGTAGCAATATGAATTGTAGTAAACATGAGCTGATTAAGTAAGCAGGTGTGCTGCGGCGTAAGTAGACCGACATGAAGAGAGACTCGATGACCACGAGGAGGCGCGTGTGAAACGGTGGTGTTGATGAGAAGCGCTTCCCGTAGGCAGCGCGTGCGAAGGGACACACCTGTAGCGCTGCACTGCCGACCCGGGCAGCATTGCATGTGTAGCGTGCGTTGGAAAATGTGTCCCGACTATTACTAACTGATTGAACAAGCGTGGTGTGAGCGCGCAAAAACAAACATGAATAGATCACACTGAATGACTGCAGACAACGACTGTCAAAACGCTGGCAGCAAGCGCATATATACGCCGCAGCAGCGGGCGAAGGTACGTGCGGTCTATCGCTTCAACGGAAACTGAGCGGCGAATGCACGGCGCATAAAGGTCAGAGCCGTGTGGAGATAAGAGACGGTGCGGACGAGCGACGAGCGCGGTTGTTGGCAGCGTAGAGGTGCGCCCCCCCCCCCCCCCCCGCGCTCCCTCCGGCGCTGGCTTCCCGCTTCCTTGCTTGCGCGTGGGTGATTGAGTGCGTTCGCTCTCCGTGATAGAGCGCGTCCCCGCGCGCGGCGAAGATAATATCTATAGGGAACCTCACGGCGACGGCGACGGCAGAAATCCGGTAGAAGTGTCCATATAATTGCTATCGCAATAAAAAAAAACATTCAGTGCACCTGCTTTTTTTAATAGGCCGGCTTATGAGAATACATGGAGAGAATTATTTTTCAGACTTCAAATTTGCGTGCAATATCCAATTTCTTTCTCATAGCTCGTTTTGGCTATAGTCTATGCGGTACTTAAGAAGGTCTTCAGAGTGCACATTAGGCACTTTGCTCGGGCCTGTTCCCATCATCTGGCAACACTACTGCCAGAAAGGCCGCAGCTATCATTTTTCACTCTGATTTCGGAGTATTACACTCGCCTTCCATCAGGCTTCTCCCCTGCAACTAAGCCATCGATTACTCCAAGGTGTTTGGATCGACCTGCAGTGCACCTCACCGTATCAGGAATCAGAAAGAAATCTGAGCTATCATCACCTGCTCTTAAACAACTCACTCTGCTCCTTTTGCACGAAAGCTAGGCCGACCACGTACATATTTATACTGACGGATCCGCAATTCTCCAGTGTTCCTCTTGAGCCGTGGTATTCTCAGAGAAAGCCACCTCAATCAGTTTCAAGACGTGTCACCCAACGACATCGACGGCTACGGAACTTGCAGCTCTTCGCGCTGCACTTCGTCTCGTCAGCCAAGAACAACCTCGAAGATGGTCAATATTTAGTGACTCGAAGGCAGCACTGCAGTCTTTACTATCAGCCCTGCGATGTGGACCACACGAACAACTGGTATTCGAGATTAGAGAACTAATCCATACCTTGATTGAGTACGGACACCACGTGACATTTCAGTGGCTTCCAAGTCACTGCGGCGTCATAGGAAACGAACACGCCGATAACGCTGCTCGGTCGGCTCTTCAAGGCGACGAAGAGGAAGCAATATCGTTATCAAGGACAGATGCCGCTAGAAAACTTCGAATGCTCACCCGGGATATCACGTTCTCCCTGTGGAACGCGGGAAGTTTTCAAAGCAACCGGCTGCACAAGTTAGACTCCTCTCTACGCCTTTGCATCCCAGCTGGACTCTGCTGTCGAGAAGCTACCCTACTTTTTCGAATATGGCTTAGGGGGCCTTTACTAAGTCTCTTGCATTCCGAATCGGATGGGCCGGCGACGCCGCGTGTGATGACTGGTATCGAGGAGACTCTTCAGCACTTTCTCTGTGACTGACCTCGCTACAATTTACAGAGACGATCGCTCGTACAGGCGATAGCGCGTTTTGACCAAAGACCTCTAACAGAGGAAATTATTTTAGAATGCCGACATCTCAAGCCAACGCAGCGCAGGGCGACGAGAGCACTGCTACCGTTTTTAAGGGCAACAGACTTGGACAAGCGGCTGTAGCCCTGACAGATGCTTATAGTGCTGCAAGTACAACCATCCTGTGCCACCTGTGACCGATTATGATTGTGTATCTGCGCTTCTTTCTTTCATTATCTCTACTTTCCGGTCACTTTACCTCCCCCTACCCTCTCTCCCCAGCGTAGGGTAGCAAACCAGATCTTCCCATGCATCTGGTTAACCTCCCTGTCTTTCCTCTTTCTTCTGTCTCTCTCTCTCTCTAGGAAGGTCTTCAGAAATCTGTCATTCAGTGGTTCACGTTTATTTGCGGTATTCTACCTGAAAAGGAAGAAATAATTTGTTTCACTATGTTGCTGAACGGTATTTAGTGTTGCGAGAAAATACGAACAATTTCACGACACCTCGACACACAACAACGAACTGTGCGCGAATATATTCTGAACTGCACGAGGCTTCCGGCCCGTGAGTAAATTTACAAACCCTTCACATACGAGGTGCTACCCAAAAGTTCCGGGAATTTGAAAAGCGCGGGCAAACTGAGTGTGGTACACATTTCCGTCGCTATCTATAGCTAGCAGTATGCCTTGCGTATGAGCGTGTTGAACGAATTGCATCTAAGAAGTATTGTTTTGCGAAGTGCTGTTTTGCAACGCAATGTATCACTCATTTGGCGCATTTCTTAGCAAAGAATATGACAGACTTCAAGGGGCAAAGGATTTGCATTAGGTTTTGTTCTACACTTGGCAAAACTGCGGCAGAAGCTCATCGTATACTAGAGGACGCTTTTGGAGTCGACGCGATGAGCCAAAGTAGGATGTTTTTATGGCATAACCGCTTCAAAGAGGGTTTAATGTGTGTTGACAACGATGAACGTTCTGGACGCCCGTCAACAAGCACGATCCCGGAAACGATAGCGGAAGTTCGCAAGGCTAGCCATTATATATAAAGGATGTGTGCGATATTGTAGGACAATCGTACGGTACAGTTCAGCGAATTTTGTCAGATGTTTTTAACATAAGGGTCATTTCTGCAACATTCGTGCCAAGACTGCTCAGTGACGAATACCGTCACTGAGCAACAAGTCCGAGACAATCTCACATTCCTCTCCACTGTAATAACCGGGGATGAGACATGGGTTTAGGGCTACGATCCTGAAACAAAACAGCAGTCGTCGCAATGGAAGTCGCCAAATTCGCCGCAGCCGAAAAAGGCGCCTCAAGTTTTTGGCATTCTGAAGTCCATGATAAAAACCACGTACAGAGCGAAGGACAAGGACTGAGAGAGATGACAAACACTGCGCTGCTCATCGTCTGTGGTCATGATGATGACATAAACTTTAATTTTCGAGACAGTGTTCCCGAGCGTTTGACCTACGTGGATCAATCTAGGTGGGAGGGTCCCTCATTCCAAGAATGATCTGGCCGCGATAGCATCCCAGGCTCTGGCAACAAGACGTTGTTGGTCGTCCAGGGCCGGGGTGGATATGCTGGCCTCGCACGTCTCGGCGATGAGGTTCACGTCTTCGGTCGTTGTATGCTTGGTAACGGCGTTTTCGGGGCGCCACGGGCACTCTAGTAGTGAATGAGCCAGAGTGTCTGGCACAGTGCAGATCAGGCAGTTGTAGGTGTGTAGTGTCGGGTGGATGTGATGCATGAGGATGCCATGGGTGTACGTGGTGCCATGCTCATCGTTTCTTTACCTACATAGAATTGTCCACAAGGAATGCGTACCTCCTGAGAAACCATAAATATCGAGCTTTACTGTGGCGTTTTGAGGCGCTTAAGAGAGAGCATTCGTCCCAAACGTCCGGAGAAGTGGAAAAACAACTAACTTCATCATCACGGCAACGCGCCCGCTCACACATCACTCGTCGTTCGGCAGTTCCTGACTTCAAAACAAATCACAGTACTTCCGCACCCGCGCTATTCGCCTGACCTTGCCCCTTGTGACTTTTTCTTGTTCCCAAAGTTGAAGTTGAGGCTGAAAGGATGTCGGTTTCACACTGCTGAAGAGATCCAGTCGGAATCGCAGGCGGGCCTCAACACACTGTCGCTTGGAGAGTTCCACGAATGCATGGAATAGTGGTAGAAACGCTCGTATCGATGTATACATGCTCAAGGGAACTACTTTGAATGAGAGAGGACTGATTAGGCGTTATGGTGAACACAGTTTTTTTACGACTGAATTCCCGGAACTTTTGGTAAAGCACCTCGTACTTCGTACAAGCCGCTCCGGATTTTTGCGTCGTAGACGTGTGCGAAGGAGTTAGCCCTGTAGCTGACTTTCACAGTATTACATTTGTTGTTTTACATCACGTATGGCTCGCAGAACATTGTACATATCTAAACGAAAGCTTTGCAATGTCGTTGAAGTGGCAGCTGTAAAGTTCTTGATGATTTCGGAAGTTGCTGCTGAAAAATTACACCGGACGGAGAAAGAGACAGCACGAGCCGTGTGTTGGTCCCATGTCTTTTTCTTAACTTCCCAAATCATGAATCACCAGCTGGCCTACACCCACACTCTTCAAAGTTATTCATTACTACTAAATAGTAATATAATCAATAAATTGTAATTCTAAAAGGAAAGCCACAGCAATCGCTAATATAATCTACTTCTGGGATCTGAGTTATTTTTTCGACTCGATGCCCAATTGTACTTCACGCTTTTGCGTAGCCTAACAATGTGTAATACTCCTACAGCCATTTGTATTGTGTTACTTTAAAATTAAAAAAATCACAGAATTTTCTAAAAATCGTCTGTGACATAAAGCAGAGATCTACACATCTATACCGATTACTATAAGAGGCCTACATTACATGCAAAATGAATAAAAATACATATTTGACAAATTAACAAAATTGCACAACACAACAATATATCTAGTTACGTTACGCACATATTGCAATTTAGGAATTGGCAGGGATTTCACAAGGCAGATCCACTTAGAAATAATTTTGCAACTTCCACCACTTTTCAGATAAACGGTGTCGAATTCGAGGTACGAACGTGGCGTTGTTCCCATTACTAATATAACAAAATGCCTTTTCATGCGTTGAGACTGAAAACTAAAGTCCCTAGATGTTCTGCTCTCTTTTAAGTAGCGACATCTACCTCCGCCGGCAGCCATGTTCTTCCTAACCTCCTGAAGCGGCCTATCCGCGTAGATAGCATCCGACCGTCAACGGCCGCTTCTGCGCTGCATTATTCAAATATAAGTCTCAAGCAGGGCGGCCAGATAGTCAAATACGAACCTAAAAGCGGCTTAAGACTGCACTGTCGAGGCCTAACGCGAAAGTTGTCTTCGCGGCGACGCCTGCTGCGTTGTATTGTGGTCGCGCAATACGACGCCTGCCGCATTTCTAGCTGCGGTCGCGCCGACCACACAAAATCCTTCGCACAAGGAAAAGACAAAAAGATAAAGACGCATAGAAACAAAATGCGTGTTTAGCCTACCCTCAAGTTTGCTCGCAGCAGCATGCAAGTGACTGCTGGCAACAGCGTTATGAAGAACATGGCCGCCTAAATGAGCGCCAACCAATGAGATTCGTCGGCGTGGCTTCAAAGCTTGTCGCTACTTAAAGAAAGCATAAAAAAATGTCACAGTTTCGCCCTAAGGGCGAAGCAATGAATGCGATAGCAACACAGCAATGTCATACGAAGTAAGGTGAGCGGCTTTGGTAGCAATATGAATTGTAGTAAACATGAGCTGATTAAGTAAGCAGGTGTGCTGCGGCGTAAGTAGACCGACATGAAGAGAGACTCGATGACCACGAGAAGGCGCGTGTGAAACGGTGGTGTTGATGAGAAGCGCTTCCCGTGGGCAGCGCGCGTGCGAAGGGACACACCTGTAGCGCTGCACTGCCGATCCGGGCAGCATTACATGTGTAGCGTGCGTTGGAAAATGTGACCCGACTATTACTAACTGAATGAACAAGCGTGGTGTGAGCGCGCACAAACAAACATGAAGAGATCACGCTGAATGACTGCAGACGACTGTCAAAACGCTGGCAGCAAGCATACGCCGCTGCGGGCGAAGGTACGTGCGGTCTATCGCTTCAACAGAAACGGAGCCGCGAATGCACGGCGCTTAAAGGTCAGAGCCGTGTGGAGATAAGAGACGGTGCGGCGAGCGACGAGCGCGGTTGTTGGCAGAAGAAAAGTGCGCCCCCCCCCCCCCCCCCCGCTTCCTCCGGCGCTGGCTTCCCGCTTCCTTCGGCGCTGGCTTCCCGCTTCCTTGCTTGCGCGTGGGAGAGATAAGAGACCGTGCGGTCGAGCGACGAGCGCGGTTGTTGGCACAGTAGAAGTGCCCCCCCTCCCCACGCTCCCTCCGGCGCTGGCTTCCCGCTTCGTTGCTTGCGCGTGGGGGATTGAGTGCGTTCGCTCTCCGTGATAGCGCGCGTCCCAGCACGCTTGCGCTCGGGCATACGGCGCGCGGTGAAGATTTTATCTATACGGAACCTCACGGCGACGGCGACGGCGACGACGACGGCGACGGCTACGGCGACGGCTACGGCGACGGCGACGGCGACGGCGACGCCGACGGCAGAAATCCGGTTGAAGTGTCCATATAATTGCTATCGCAATAAAATGTCAGGGACTTTATGAAAAATAATCCCAACACCAATGCGTTTCGTCGGAAACTCGGGGAACGCTTATCTAGAAACTTCGGTCATCCTCAAAGTTTGTTCCGAATGAATATGCCATGCGGACCGACCGGCTACAATTTGTGAACTGCAATATGTGCCGTAAGGTTATTATTTTAAAAGTAAAGCAGTGAAATTTTTGGTAGTTCATCAAATATGCATTTAAATTTCGCATTTAAATAATGTCCGAGTAATCTTCCCAAGATACATAATTGTGCTACGTGCCACAGGTGGTTTAAACAATTTTGTTTAACAACGACGAAAAAAAAACAACGACAAAAAAAAAGAAAAAAGAAAACGAAGGGTCTAATGTTACGTCGGACGTACGCGCGAGTAGTCCAGTGTGTCGTCTTAAAGATAGGCTGTATTCATTAGGAGAAAGCTCCTCCGCAAGTGCATTCCGCGAAGGTACACGCTACCTTCCAAATGTAGTGGTTAAAATGCACACAGGAGCTGATTATCATACACGTACACCTTCCCGTTATGAAATTCGCTAGATGGAAGCACGCGCACACAAGCAAGAGAAATTACGTGACGATTTAGTGCTCGCGCGGCGGAGGCGTTTAGAAGTAACTCTAGGCGTTATATGACAATAGGTTATAACAGCATGTACGTAAAGTTCAAAAGAACCTTCAAAACGCCGAAATTTTCTAAATAAAAGCGGAAAATGCCCCAGCAGTTTTTAGGAAGTGGTTAATACGACCAAAAAATAGAGAACGTTCAGCGGCAGCGTAGGGCGAGCATCTCTGGTTGCCACGTCGCGGTCCCTGGTTCCATTCCACGCCGCAATGTCTATTTGTGGCAATTTCTCGGACGTCCAGAAAACCTTTTCGTGACTTGAATCTGATACTGGCAAAGGACAGAGAGCAGGATGTCCTCGCTGCCGGTCGACAGCTAGGGGACCCGATAACGTATAACTATTCGAAACTGTTTTTATTGCAAGTCTCCTGACGTTAAATTTACGTAAGCGCCGACGCGAGGATCGGGCGGTGACCTGCATTCAAGCATCCAATCCAGCATTGACGCACCCAAATAAACGCTCTCCTCATTTATAGACCGTCTTATTGTGGGTGCTGCCAATGATGATGATGATTTTTCGGCATCTCCTTTGAAACGCGGCGGTGATAAATAGTAACCTAGCGTGCTTGATTTCATCAGGTATACTGTACATATTTTTCATTTCAGCATTTTTGTATACATCTCCATGATCTTTCTTTTTCCCCCTCAAAACCTCTACGTACCTTGTATCGCTACCTATAGATGCTTGTAAGGATCCAGTCGTATCTGCCATTTTGCGATCACAGCGCCGTCTATCGTGCGGTTCGATGCAGCTATGTGGGAGGGTGCTCTGCGAACCTGCTGTTGACAACAAATGGCACGCTTTTGCGTTTTCCAGAGAGGTGTCAAGAATTTTTGGGGATTGGGAAACTTCTTAGCGTGTCGTTACTAAGGTTTGATCTTCGGTATAGCTGCAATGTCGAACGGCTGCGGGCCTAGAGGCGCTGCCCAATTCTGCCAGCGATCGAAACGGGAGGCGTGTCCAGTCTAAACATTGTCAGTACGTAACATACGCGCAACGTATTAATATTTTATGTCTCGCCTTGAACTGTATAAGGTGTCACTGAAGTGACCACAAACAGAGGTGTCCTATTGTGTCATGCGGTGTGCCGCACCAACGTACCATGATGATACAGGTAACTAACTACCTAAGCTCGGAGAAAACACGTTTCGTTAGCATTCGTGCTTCTAAAACTTTCACGATGCGATTTGCTAAGCATAGCTTACCGGACACCTAGGCATCAAGCTTAACAAATTAAAAAAACTACAACATAAATCGATCGAAAGAGCATTTTACACGGATAAAACGACCTAATGAATGTGGCCGCGAACATGCCACGATCAACGAGGCGCACGCGACACGATAAAATAATGGGCGCACTCTTAGGCCTCGAGTCGTGCCTCTGCAAGGGCACCTCACCGATTTGAGAAATCTGATAAACGAACTACTACTCTCTGCAACAGCAACTTGAGTTTCTGAAGTAATACAGAGCGCGATGCGCATCGTCGGCCAGACAGCTAGCTGGTGAGATTCGGAACAACGAGAGAGCTCATTTGCACTAGGGACGTCCGGCACAGGGGAGACATGGGTTTGGTTACACAACGAAAAAGACACACCTTCATTTCCTTCGTCGGTACTTACGGTTTTCATAATACGACCCCGACAACTTCAACTGGATCATTGGTTGCCAAGCATAATAACCTCGGAACACAATTGAACAGAACAGCTTTATTGTGCGTGCGCGAAGAAATCTTTTACTAAATCCCGGTGGCCTGCAACAGAAGGTTAAAAACGCCGCTAAGGCGAATCCTCAGCGAACAGGAGTTGCCTGAGCGATGCCGTATACGTGCCGAAAGAGTTCGACAACGTTATGTTTACAGACAAAGCTTTTATCATGCGCAAATAACTTAATTCTCCTGGGCCGCTCCGTGGGTAGACATCTTTTATTCATTTTAGAACGGGTGGTAGTCTCCGGCTATACCGAAAAAATTCAGTTCTCTTCGGCATATTATGCATCTTTAACACGTACACGTCCCTTTGATATCTGAGTTTTTGCGGTTTTCTGCTGTCGCGTGACAGAAAGGCGAAGAAAGCTCAGCTCGAAAATATCTTCACCAATCGCGGAAGTCTAATGGCGACAAAGGCGTTGAATTGGAAGGAAATGTGTTTGCTTTGTTCTGTCTACTCATGCATAATCAGTGTGTACACATCATATTAGGTAGGACGTTTTCACTGTTGCGGTGATTTCGCGTGATTGACAGGCGAAGTGGGGGTAGGTAGGTAGGTAAAAACTTTATTTTTGTCCGGCAAGTTAATACAACGTGTGTGTAGGCCTAATGCTACTAGTCGTTCTTTGCTAGTGCCTAGTGGTAGTCCCAATGCCTGCTGGTAAACCTTCCTTATTAGACATTCTAGTTTGTTCTTTTCAGCCACATACAATCTGAGGTATGGTGCTAGGTATACTGTTGTGTGGCCCGAAAAATGTTTGACCTATCGTGGAGGACTTATTGCAGAAATGGAATAGAAAAAGTTTGGATCAGCTTTACGTTAAAGCGCCCTAGATAGATTTCACTGTCCGGACAAACGCGTAAGTATGATTATTGCGCTGTTTCTACATTACGTTGATGCCGTCGGTTTTAAGTGTGTGTTATAGCACATGTAATAAGGGCACAATAAACTTACTCAAACGCGTGACATGATAGTGCGATACCTGTGACTGCCCGGCCGCAGTAACAACGCGCTGCTTCCGGCCCTCTTGCTTTATCAGGTGGAAGTGGCGAAAGAGGTTTTCGCCACGGCAAGCAAAGTGCCTTAGACAACAAAATAAAAAAAACGTACGAAAGAAAATACATTTCCTTAACTAGTTTCCAACCCAGGTATTCAGCGCCGCAATCGCAGATATTAACGCAACGCTTACAAAACGGCAGACTAGCGATCGTTTCCGCATTTGTAATATTGTTACTACTGCCTGCAAGCTGTTCCACTTTTGCCACATAATTTTGGTAGATTTCAGTATTTATAAAACACAATTTTTGTACGCTTTACCTGCATTCTACTTCAATCCTTATATTATAATATAATATAAACAGTCACTGCATGTGACTGCAGTCACACAAACAGCCGCTGCATGTTTCGATAGAAAAGTGTGCCCTCAGCCGCGTAGGCGCTAATCATCGACGAAGGCTACTGCACATAAATTCTCCATCACCGTTGCGCAAAGCCCCACCTAAACAGCATTATTTCAGTCGAAGCATCAAAGTAGAACGGCAGATATACGGACACGGCCTAAAATTATTTTAAGCGTTTGCATATGTAGGACGTCTCATATGACGCCGTAACCCGAGCTACCAATTTTGTTACTTTTAAAGCGCAGCACTGAGACGCCCGTTCCTGCGGCGATCGTCGGCGTCGAACCTCGTAACCGAGTGAATGAGCACAGCGAAAGATGAGAGCGAACGCGGAACGCAGTGGGCGATTAAAGACGGCGAGAGTGAATAGAGCATGAAGAGAAAAGCGAAGGAGGAGAGTGCAGCGGAAAAAGGAAGATGGTATGGCGAAAGCGTGAGAAGAAAAGCGTAATACCACGCAAGACGGACTTTGGCGACGATGGCTACGAGGTGGCGCCAGAGTAGCACGGGTCGTTCGCGTGC
The DNA here is from genome assembly GCF_013339745.2 of Dermacentor silvarum. Classification (NCBI taxonomy): domain Eukaryota; kingdom Metazoa; phylum Arthropoda; class Arachnida; order Ixodida; family Ixodidae; genus Dermacentor; species Dermacentor silvarum. Next base: position 51,513,996 of record NC_051155.1, read on the forward strand.
CTCGATGCGCTCACTCGCCTCCGGTCCGTTCGTGGGGGCACGCGCATCGAGGCAGTCTGCGCATCGTCTGTTCACCAAAGCACTGCACGAGCGGAGGTCTGTCTGTGGTGGCTGCTGTTAATCCTGCCCACGCGGCAGCCACGCGCTGCGTCTCGCGATCTCCCGATTAGTGAGCCAGTCGCGTCAAACTTTGCTCCGTTCAGGGCGTTCCGCATGAGATAGATTGTGCGCACCAGCCAATATATCGCGAAATGGAAACGCGTACAGAGGGGCGCTAAAATTTTGCATTAGGGAGTATCGTAGTCACAAGTAAATATTTTTATTATTTGTCGGCATAACGGTATAAATAAAGCCGTCTCTCGAGCAAGCGACCAGAAAAAAGTCATAGGCCTGCGCGGCACACGCAGCATAGGCACAGCGTAAGCTGGTTGAGCGGCGCAAGAGTAGCTCCACTTTCGGCATCACGCACAGCAAAGTCTTCGCGGCAAAGTGTCTTCGCCCTGTCCGCCCGGCGTCGGCGTCAACGGCGAGCTGCGGCTTGTAATGCTCTCTGCACAGCAGTCTGCTGAGCCTGATGATGCCTGGTTGTAGCCGCCCATGTAGCTATACGATTCGCTTCTTCAGCAGCGATTCGTACCTTGCGAGGAGACGCCATAACGTGTACCGAAGAGGTACCCAGAATACGTGGCGAACATCCAATATCAAAATAGCGTTGATTGCGCGCCTCGTCTCAATCGCATCGCGTCTGAATCGCATCTCGTTGCACGCGGCGGTTGCAAGCACGTTAACTAGATGGCGCCACCATACTGGCGGAGGCTCGGGTCGTGTGCGCCTGCGCGCTGGCCTATAGGGCGCGTATTGACCCTTTTCGCAGAGCTGTTTGTTCTAGAGAAACGAGATGGGGCTTACGGAGGCGTGCCATACTTTGCCTCAGCGACAACGAAACCATTACCGCTTCTACCTTCCTTCTGTGCGATTAGCTGTCGGAAATGCAACTGAGTGTTCGCTAACGCACTGTGCTCCATTCATGCTCACTTGAATAAGGTGGATTAAAGACGCGTGCAGTAGTTGGCTGCAAAAATAGTGACTGGCATATTAAGGAATGTAATGAATATATGGGGCCAAGTTCGCGGACCGCTGATGCAACTGTCCGTACGTGTTGCCGGCACTTCAATGTGTATGGCTTTCCTCGAGGATACACAAATTTGCTCATCCTCCCGCGTTGTATCGCTAACCTTCAAAGGAAGGACTTCAGCCCCGATGCGTCGGCAAGAATGAGTACCACTCGTTAAACAATGATAAAGGCAGTAGCGCCGCTTCCTGTCATAGTGGGTTTCGCACATAGTATCTACACCCATCTACCCCTAACCAGCACGAAAACTTAACGCCCACTCTTTCGCCAATGTGTCAAGAATAAGTGAATGTTGAAGTCCTGTGAGACTTCAACACTAAGTTGCTTTTGCTCCACCGTGAGCAGCTTCGGCACGAATTTCGCCACAACTCTCTTCATGGCCGAATCTTCGGTGATAATAGAATGTGCGGAAAAATTACTGATGCCCACCTCTCCCGCAATTTCTCGGATAGTCGCACGATGGTCCCGCATCACCACAGCGTTCACTTCGGTAATTACCTGGTCATTTCGGCATGTTGATGGCCGACCGAAGCATGGCTGACTCTCCACCGATGTGCGGCCATCTTTAAACCCGTTGTACCACTCCTTAATTTATGTGCTGCTCATAGCATCGTCACCGCAAGCCGTCGGAATATTCCGAATCGTTTCCACTGGCTGTCGCCCAGTTTCTGGTAAAATTTGATGCAGTAGCGCTGCTCCAGTCGCTCCGTAATTTTCCTTGCAATAAAGAAACCGACGAGAGCACTGCGCACTACCTCACTCAAACGCTGTGTCCCAGCGACTAACGCTATCGGCCGACGGGAAAAAATTCGCGCATGCCCACGAAGGTTCAAGGTCGGCTGATGCAAGCGCACTTCTTTCATATCCATCAGGTTTTCGCAAAAGAAAAATAACGTCGGATACTTTTTTATTAGACCTCGTATACGGTACCTATAGAGTATATACATATAGAGTACATATGTAACCACAACCTGTTTCCATTATTTTAAACGAAGGTTTATAGGCTCACAAGTTTCGGCGGTGGTCGTGGTGGTGGTGGTGTCACGCAGAAAAGTGGGCCGATCCTGGTGATAGTGCACAAAGGGTCCAAGCTCAATGGCACATACCCCTGTGATGTGGGCCGATCCTGGTGGTAGTGCAGAAAGGGTCCATGCTCAATGGCACATGCCACTGTGGGCTCAGGGGCCTGTACGCGCCCTTGAACTACCCTTGTCACGTGTGACACCCAAAGATACAAAATAACCAGCCCTTCTTCTGTCGAGAAAATGGGGGTAAGCGAAGCTTGTCATCCGATTCTAGCGTGAGGGACTCTGAGGCCCAGACGAAACGTCAGCTAAGCGCCGCGGACCCCGAGCTGGGGGAGCGCTATGTTTAGGCCAAACGTCAATGAATAGCCGCTGACCCCGAGTTTAGGGCAAACAAAGAGGAGCGCCTGCGACAGTGTGGTCTTTCCACAAGCTTCGCTTCCCCCAATTTTCACAACAGCGGAAGGGTTCTGAATGTTTTCTTTGTGTGCGCTTGTTGCATCATCATCATTATCATCATCATCATCAGCCTACATTTATGTCCATTGCAGGACGAAGGCCTCTCCGTGCAATCTCCAATTACCCCTTTCGCGCGCTAGCTGATTCAGACTTGCGCCTGCAAATTTCCTAACTTCGTCACCCCACCTAGTTTTCTGCTGTCCTCGACTGCGCTTCCCTTCTCTCGTTATCCATTCTGTAACTTTAATGGTCCATCGGTTAACCATCCTACGCATTACACTACCTGCCCAGCTACATTTTTTCCCTCTTAATGTCAACTAGAATATCGGCTATCCCCGTTTGCTTTCTGTTCCACACCGCTCTCTTCCTGTCTTTTAACCTTAGGCCTAGCATTTTTCGTTCCGTCGCTCTTTTGCAGCAATCCGTTACTTGTTCTCGAGCTTATTTGTTGACATCCAAGTTTATTCCCCATATATTAGCACCGGTAGAATGCATTGCTTGTACACTTTCCGTTTCAACGACCGTGGTAAGCGTTTCAGCAAGTCCGAGTTTGGTTGTGCCTCCTGTATGCACTCCAACCCAATTTTATTCTTCTCTGAATTTCTTTCTCATGATCAGTTTCTCCTAGTTTTCTGCTGTCCTCGACTGCGCTTCCTTTCTCTCGGTATCCATTCTGTAACTAGGACTGTGAGTAACTGACGCAGATAAACGTACTCCTTTACAGAATCTAGAGGCTGACTGGCGATCCTGAATTCTTGTTCCCTTGCCAGGCTATTGAACATTATCTTTGTATTCTGCTTATTAATCTTCAACACCACTGTTACACTTTCTCGGTTGAGATAAAGAGGGTTTATCTTTCATCGGTGAGCCCGTGAAAGATAAAAAAGTACACGTGTCAATATGATTGATTATGAGATGCGCGGACTTCCTAGTTTATCAACGTACGTTGCCGCCAGTCCCTCGCCGATTTTAACGTAGACATCTCAACAAGTGAAACAACTCAGTGGTTGACCCACTTCCTGGAAGAGTTTGGGCCCGTTTACTTACTTCAACGATCAGAGTCAACCAACTACCGTACACGGGTCATGCATTGATTTATCTTTGGCCAAAAACATTTCTCAAATAAATACGGAAAACATCAGTTAGTATCATAGCAACCTCAAAGCAGTTTTAGCAGTCATTTCAAAGTAATACATAAAATAAAGGTTTTGTAAACACCGTTCAAACGTGTTTTTCTGTCATATGTCACTTTGAAGAGCAATGTGCGAAATCGTGGCACACCATGGATTTTTTTTTCGGCTCTGACTTGAATTCTCAAAGTCTGACTTCCGCTGTTAAGTCCGCAAAGCATTCTTAAGTTGACAGATTTTTCTATTAGGATACATAAACTAGATACGACCTTCAGGGCAATTGTATAAGCAAGGAGAACCTGTCAAAACGTTGCCTCGAGGTATCTCCAAAAAATGTCCAAGTTTCGCCCTAAGGGCGAAGCAATGAATGCGATAGCAACACAGCAATGTCATACGAAGTAAGGTGAGCGGCTTTGCTAGCACTATGAATTGTAGTAAACATGAGCTGATTAAGTAAGCAGGTGTGCTGCGGCGTAAGTAGACTGACAGGAAGAGAGACTCGATGACCACGAGAAGGCGCGTGTGAAACGGTGGTGTTGATGAGAAGCGCTTCCCGTGGGCAGCGCGTACAAAGGGACACACCTGTAGCTCTGCACTGCCGATCCGGGCAGCATTGCATGTGTAGCGTGCGTTGGAAAATGTGGCCCGACTATTACTAACTAAATGAACAAGCGTGGTGTGAGCGCGCACAAACAAACATGAATAGATCACACTTAATGACTGCAGACAACGACTGTCAAAACGCTGGCAGCAAGCGCGTACGCCGCAGCGGCGAAGGTACGTGCGGTCTATCGCTTCAACGGAAACTGAGCGGCGAATGCACGGCGCATAAAGGTCAGAGCCGTGGGGAGATAAGAGACGGCGCGGGGCGAGCGCGGTTGTTGTCAGAGTAGAAGTGCGCCCCCCCCCCCCCCCGCTCCCTCCGGCGCTGGCTTCCCGCTTCCTTGCTTGCGCGTGGGAGATTGAGTGCGTTCGCTCTCCGTGATAGCGCGCGTCCCCGAGCGCTTCCGCTCGGGCATACGGCGCGCGTTGAAGATTTTATCTATAGGGAACCTCACGGCGACGGCGACGACGACGGCGACGCCGATGGCAGAAATCCGGTTGAAGTGTCCATATAATTGCTATCGCTATAAAAACTTGGAGTGTCTAACTATCCTTGATCCCAATCGCGTCAGCAATTCCGAAGGGGTGGTTAAGTTTTTTAAAAAAAAGTTGTCGCAGTTTCACCTGAAAGGCGAAGCATCAATTGCGATAGAAAATTTGTAGAGAGCTATACGGAGAAATGACAGTAGCTTTATCAGCTGTATAAATTTCGACATGCAGCAGCACCGGCAACACGCAGAAGTGTTGTCGACGCCGTCGGCGTTTTGCCCGCGTTCGCACAAAATGCGTGCGGCGTTGGTGACTGTTGCCGGAGCCTCTCATATAAATAGGCACTTGGTGCCGCAGCTAAACGTCGCCTTCCTTCCCTCCCCCTCCTCCCACAAGGCCTTTCGCTCGTCGGAAGAAGGCGCGTTTGCTCTACATATATGGTGATTGTAAAGGAGGAAAGAGACGCCTACTTCTGCAGCCCTTAAGCGAGCACGGCGCAGAACGCGCGTTTGTTCTCCGCCGTGCGTTCACTCCCCGTGAAAGCCTGCGTCCCTCGCGCCCTTTCACTCGCACATACAGCGTTCGGCGCGTGGCGACGATTTCATCTCCATTGACGTCATACGGAACCTCACGGCGACGGCGACGGCGACGCCGACGGCAGAAATCTGCTTTGGAGTGTGCATATAATTGCTATCGCAATAAAACAGATAATACTATAGGATGTAGCGCGCTTAGCGTCGGTATAGATGATTCATACTATTCTATACCTCATGGTGACATAATGGCTTGCGCGAAATTATGTATCACGGCCGATAATAATGAACTTTTTTTTATCCTGAATAGTGCATTGCAAGCTTTCTTGAGTTACTAAGTTTTTTTAAAATCGACGTTTTTGTTCAGGCAGACATTTACGTGCAGCGTGGTGGAATTTGCTTAGGATCGCCAGGTGCTCAATTTAAAACGTTTTGTTTTCTTTATTTCTTTCCTTTCAATATAAAGGTTTCATTTGTGAGTACGCGCCTTGTCCTGTCTTTTCTTCGTTTGCGGCTTTCGTGCGCCAAAAGTAGTCAAGATACGCCTTCACGCAAAAGATTATTTTATTAAAGCAAATAGCTGTCTTGATGCGCTCGGTCATTCGCTTATATTGACAACCAGTGTCGACGATTCTTGCACAATATTTCAGCAAACTCCGCTGTAGATTTTCGGAACTTGTGACATTGTTTCTTCTTGTCTTGCAACGTTTTTAATGTTATCGTTACTATTGACACATGTACAGCTCGGTCCATTCTTAGAGGGAACACGCGAGCGCGTGGCCGGCGGCCCGCGCGGCGCTAGCTGGCGGCGAGATTTGTAATCGCGGCGCATGCGCATAGAGTCGTAAGGGCGGCGCGTGCCCCGCTTCGTCTGGTACTTCTCCGCCCCTGCGCTCGACAAGCGCCGGAGAACGCATCCGTTTTTCCGCGGTGGGATTTATCTAGCCGCCACACTGCCTGCCAAGCAGAAAAAAAAGAAAGTTTTGTTTGTCGCTGCAGTCTCTCGACTCGGTTCTTAATTGTTCGTTGAAGCAACGTCCACAGAAGCTCCATAGTTAGGATATTTGTGATATTGATTGGACATGCAGTTTTATTAAAATTATTCCGTTGCACCCACACCTGCGTGCATTGACGTAAGGTGGGCATAGAACGACACATGAATGTAAACGCGGAGAAAATTTATTGAATATATTTTTGCGACAGAGGGTATATGGGAACAGTACTAGTCACACGACTTTAAAAGGATGCAAAGCTGGTATTGTGTTCGCAAAAGTCCATGCTCTGTAAAACGCTAAAAAAAAGTCCACGTGTGCAAGGGTAATAGGACCAAGCGCTGCTCACAGCTGAGAAAATTTGCCCGAATAATGGTTGTGGAGCAACCCGTAACTGTGGAATTATGCAAAAGTGATAACGAAGCCTGTCACTTCCGCTGCCTTGTGTCAATGCTAACCCATAAGCTAGTCGTATGTTTCTCCCAGTGCTCGCAGCAACTGGCCATTTTTCATAAGAGACAAAACAATTGAAGCCCGATGCAGCGAGCATACAAAGTTCGCCCATCCAACCATATCAAGTCCGCCTATTCAGCAAGCGGCAGGCAGAGTTGGTATCAGTGCTTCACAGTGCCAAAAAAAAAAAAGCCGGATGGGCGAGCGCTTGATAGCGCTGGGGCGGAGAAGTAGCAGACGACGCAGGGCACGCACCGCCCGAATGAATCTATGCGCGTGCTCCGTGTTTCGAAATCTCGCCAGCAGTTAGCGCTCTGCGGACCACTGGCCACGCGCTCGCGTGTTCCCTCTAAGAATGGACCGAGCTGTACTTGTTCATCTTCCACCGGTGACTGCTTTTCACCGGCTAACAAATTTCAAACGTTATCACTCGGCGCCGGACGCGCCTGCATGTATCGGAAGCTTCTCGAACGTTATCGATGCTTCTATCGGTCGTCTGTGGTCACCGACACTTATGTAATCTGTATCAGGAGGAAGAGGAGGAGGAGAAAAGAGAAGCCAGGTATGTTAGCCAGAAATGCGTCTGGTTGGCTACCGTACCCTGGGTGACGGGAAAGAGGGAATATAAAGAAGCGACGTGAATTATCTAGTACCTTCTGGAAGACACGCGGGCACCAGGGATTATTCTGGAACCTTCGATGACTCATGTATAAAAGGCGACGCGTTTCACCGCTGATCAGATTTCGACGATCGCCGACTGTGCTCGCCACTATCGTTGTGCTTCAAGTGTAACTTGCTTTTGTGGGCACAGGTTCGCCCAACAAAGAATCAGTTTTGTCATTCACAGTTTTATGAGTTTGCTTCATCGTCACTGCTACGCGACAACACTATGTGAAAATGGGTAGCTGTCACCATTGCAGGTGACAACATTTGTTTCTTTCATTTCCATTTCAGTTAACATCATGCAGATTGAACGCGGGTATATGACATTCTACTTGAGGTTAAATGGAAGAACTATCGTCAGGCAAATCGTGCACCGTGTGGAAGAGACAACCGGTGATCCATTCCAGCAAAAGATCGTCTGCCATTAAAATAGAAATGGGGTGTACGGAGGCACCGGGCTAATTGGAATAATTACCTTGGAAAGTTTGGAATTTTACATGCATTAGGTTCATGCACTGTGGAAGCTGAGTTTGTCTTTCGATGGGTCGTAGGAAGTGAGGAGGCCGCAGATGTTAATTAGGATATTTTGACAGTCGTCTCGGGAGGAAAAGGTACGAGTAGCATTGGTGGATAAGCTGAACTGGAGCACAGGCAGATAAGCTTTTATAGCTGAAAGATGGGCGAGATTGTTGTGCATTAGGAGCATTATACAGCGTCATTCTGTCCACTTGCTTCCTTTCCCAGTGTTTTTGTTGTCGCTGGAAATTCTTAAAATGCAGATAAGCTTAATTCTTCACAACTGCGACAACCCCGTGTGGTAGCAAGGATCACATTGTACGCCAAGAAAACATCAAGACTAGCGGATTAAACGTAATCACCGTCAACGACAGAAGGCGAGAGCGTCAAGCGAACATGTATGTAGCGTACTGGGGGAGCAATTGCGCTATTCGACGCGAAGTTGAGTAAACGCACTCGAGTTGGGGTAGAAAGCAGCAGTCTCAGGTGCAAAACGGAGTTTTAGCTGAAGGACACTAGTGCCACATGCGTGGAAAGGAAGTAAATATCCAGGATCACTTCGTATGGGCACTGCTCAAGCTCAAGAAACAGAGCAGTTGGCGAATGGCCAGAGATAGTGACGCAGGCAGTGAACGTTCCAAATACGGTATAGGCGTGTTCCTGTCAGTGACTCGTACTGCAGGTTACATAGCAACGCCCTTATTCACAAAGTAATGTTTTCACGCTAAAACTCTTCATAAATGCAGTTACAACTCAATCCTGATGCTGGACATGTCATTATGAAAAGCAACCCACCATTGGCAAACAGCACTTCAGAAAAAGAAAAAAATGCATTGTGATTTCGGCCCCAGACATCTAGATAAATTTTCACTCACTCATTTCGGTTGATAATGTTTTTCGCATTCAGCGTTACATTTATTCCCTAGGTGATACCTTGATCTCTAATGTTGTCGGAACTGAAACATGCTGTACGAGTGCACATCATGCTCTTCAGCAGTGTAGCTGGCATGCAAGACATAGAACATCAACGCTTTCGAGAAGACGTTTATAGCAAGGGCACAACGCCATACAGCAATGTATATTGCACAATCGCGTACCCCGCCCTCTTCCTTCCCCACTTTCTTTTTTCTTCTAATTGCATCGACGCGTAAAATTAATCTCCTACGACAAGAGGAATTATTTAGTAGGCGGCATGCGATTTAGACCCCATCCACGCTTCTTGCATCGGAGATCATTTGGCTCGAATTGCGAGCCGATCGCTCTCTGGCTAATTTCTTAAACTCCTGAAGGTTTAGACGTAACCATCATGTGCCCTAAATGCGTTGCATGATGATCTCAGTAATTAAGAGTACAACCTTAATGGTCCCCAAATTGCAGACCTATTTTCTACCGTTGCAGCCGCTACTAGCAAATGATGTGCTTTAACACGTTGATTTGCTATTCTCGAATGATTTTTTACAATGTATTGTACTTCGAAGAATTACAGGCAATAAAAACGTTCGAACCATCAACACGTGTATTTTTTACGCTGTTCACGCATATACCGATGCACGTTTGGCCTAGACGCTGTGGTGTGTCAGAGCAGAACCTCCGAGGGAAATCGCACTTGAGCCACTGTGACGCACGACATTGCAGTTTTGCAAGATGGAAAGGCAAAGCGAACACTGCACAACAGCAAAGAGCTCTGCAACGGCGTGTCACAAAAGGTAGACAGGTGTCGCTGTGTCCAGTATAAAAGCCCACTCCGTGCCGCCAGAGACACACAGAAGACATTCGCTTCCCCTCCTGCGTCACTTTGTGGATAGTAGCTGCATCGACTACTTGAGGGAGCTTCGCTGAAACAGCCGAAATGTTTCTAAAGGTGAGGCTAGTTATGATAGCCTTTTCGGAGAAACGCATGAATCAGTTGCCATATGTACCCGTTCCATTGTTCATATCAAGGTTTGGCCTAAAGGTCTCCAGATTTTGTGCAAATGTAGTTTATTACAAACTTGGGCTGTTCAGGAAATTTAATGTATTCGCCTCCATCATGCTTCGGCGACTACTGAGTATATCATAGCCTTGTCATTTATAAACACGCATCTTTGATAGAGAACCTAAATACAGGACGGAACACACCGCACTTTCTCGCTCCATGAGGCGTGTCTTATGCCCCATTTTAAAGTTGTTCTGCAAGACAGCGCGTTTATCTAAAATGCATAGCCAATCAATCCGATTGAGAAGTAGTCCCATTGCATCCTTACTTAGGCACAATGTGGTCCACTCTTAAAGAGAACATTAAAATGTGCGTCTATCAGTTTGCTAGCGCCCTAGCTACTGGTGGCGACGGAAGCAATATCAGTGCACTGCACTGACATTGTCAGTGCACTGCAGTAGTCGCCGGAGCTACCATCCACAATTATTCTGCTACTAACCTAGGCGATATTACGTATGAAATGCTTTTCGCTTCCTTTGTCGGTGACTTTCGAGTGACCTTGAGCCAAAATCCAGAGCCGTTGTCCGGGCCCTCAAAACAGCAACATACCGGCAAGTTGCGAGTAAAAACGAGATCATCCGGGCAACCAGTCAAAACTTAGTGAAATGCGCTCTCTGGCCCCCATCCTTTTGTAGAGGACCGAATTAAATGCGCTAGTTACTCTCCAAACAAGTTGCAAAAAATATTGCTTCCGAGTTCTTCGTAATGTTTCTTCACAATATCCCTGATGCACTGTAACTTCTAGTAGGCTGAAGTTTTATTTGTCATTTCCAATAGCGACGTTCAAAACGCAGATAAAGGGGACCTAAGGCCGCACACTTGCAGCCGACTACTTCGATGCAACAAGAAGAAAAAGTAGCGACAGACGCTCAGCGCGTTGGACTGTTGCGACAAGAAATGCGGTTGAAAGTGGCGGCACCACTGGCAGCAAAAGACGCCATATATATGGTAGCCATTTAATGATTACATCTACTCTCGATTACGGGAGAGCCAGCCATATTTTTCTTTTGCGAGTGAGGAAAATTAGGACATGCTCTGCTCTCAAGTGTTCCCTTTCACATTGGACCTCTCTGTACATTAGACACGAACAATCACAAAGCAGCGTTGAAAGTTGTCCGTAGATGTACGCACCTAAACAAAATATGCGGATCCTTGTTCGGCAAGAACAGCTTCGAACTACTTCGACGTTTATTCATGCTGCCTGGAAATGAGAACTGCAGCTGGTTACGAGAACACTGCACTGCACTTGCTTTTCATGCTGCCCTTGCAGAAATAGTCTACGTTTTCGCAAAAAGCATCCTTGTTGTACTTTTGTTTACCGGTGTACATTTGTAGATATCCATTGCAAGGCGCAAAATGCTGTAACCCATGCCTCTCTGGGTGCATTTGAAATTTCCAACTGACAACAGCAATCCCTCGCTAGGGGCGATAGCCATTCGCCTTCCGGAGCTTTCTGTAACGACCATAATACTAACGTGAGCAGTCTGTGTGAGTTATAAGCTGATGCATACGAAATGGCCCACAGAAAATCCACTGCGTTTTCTCATAATCCCAGCTGCAAGTCCTGCTCGTCTGCGTCGTCGTTGAAGCCTACGCCCTAGACGACCAGCACCCAAACCAGGCTGGATACGCGCATCTAGGCTTCGCAGGTTATGCGGCTGCACCGGCGCCCTACCGAAGATACGACGCCTATGCCTCTGTAAGTGTCAAGAGTGCTTTTAATATCATCACGCTTCATTGAACTTCAAGCCACTGAGATAAGGAGCCAAAATTGCGCATGTCACACGTACCTGAAGATAGAACTCTTTATTGATCAACGCACCCTTCAACATTGAGCGACGTGCCTCTAAGCGTTGGAAGATTGCATGCAAACACGAGTGCCGTGCGTCACGCACTGTCCAACGAGCGGAGGAAAATTCCATTTCGTGCTGCAACATCGTGTCACACATCAAGCTTCGGCTCAAACTTATCATGAGCTTGAACGCTCATAAACACCTTAAGGCAAAGCTGCGCAGCTTCTGTGAAAGATGCATGTGAATGCGGCACATAGCGGGCACTGGCTTCCTCGAACATGGGAGTGCATGCGCTGAATGGAATTGAATTTCGGGGTTTTACTTGCCAAAACAACCATTTGATAAGGAGGCATGCGATCCCCAAGTTGATTGTCATCATGAACCGGGCACATCGCGTTAAAACGAGCACTAACCTGGGCGCATACAGGGGCGCGTGTGCAATGGGGATCATCCGACGGTCCCTTAAACGTTGCGAGTTTGAAAACCTGCCATAGCGCATAAAGTTCTTAAACAAATGGAAGGTAATGTTCAAGTGTTCGACGACCAGAAAAGCATTATGAGTTGCTTTTAAATGCGCAACTTTCTTTCGTCACCCTTTGGATAGGGAACTTATTGACACACTAAAGCTAGACTGATCTAACATGTCGTTTGAGGAGGCTTGGTGTTCAGTGTGCGCTTATATATGGTTGGTGTGAATATAAATACTGCACAAAAAGGCTAAGATGTCTAATGTGCTAGGCAACATACAGTAAGCGTGAACCGTCGAGTGACTGTGGACGTATGACGTCACGCA
>NC_051155.1:51526651-51554009 GCF_013339745.2 Dermacentor silvarum
GTTACATGACGTTTGTGTTATCACAGTTCTTTGTAACATCATGGCTGCTCGCAACATCGCGTTCCCTTGTAACATCGCGGTTGCTTGTATAACATTTGTGATTCTATATAACATCACGGTTCCAGTATATAACATCATGCCTCTAGTATATAACATAATGGCTTCTTCTTTAACATCACGGTTCTATATAACAGCACGGTTCTTTGTAGAATCACGGCTGCTTGTTACGTCACGTTCGGATCCTCGATAGACAAAATAGGCCGCAGGATGAATTTGTGCGCTTGCTTAGGCACAAAGCGACAACAGTGTACAGTGGCGTTCAGGTAAAGACTGAAAGAGCATTGCTTCCTGTTTTGTTCGTGTCCTTTAATACCTCTGCATCTTATTGAACATACGACTAAAACTGGCTCTAATACTCAAATCGCCGCAAAAATCACTCCATACAGATGGCTAACCAGCGAAGCTGACACGTGCGGCTCCGGTGTTTATCAGTGGGTTAACCCGGACGGTTCATTTAAGTCTTTCTCAATTATTGGTTACGTCTTAATGTAAAATGGAGCAATGGGAGGCACAGCTAACCAGCTCAGACCTTCTGGGCCAATAGTCCTTCATAGAACAGGTCAAGTGGGCGTCCGAGGCTAGTGGGGCCCTGGACTAAAGGGGCTCCGACCATTATACCAAAATCATTTTGAACAATAAACGTTTTCTTCTTCTTTTTTTAGTGAGGTTACACACACATTCGGCTGCGACAGAGAGAACGACGTGACTGACCGTATATGCCTGCAGTCCTCCGTTGTAGTATTGCCGGTTGCGTTGCTTCAAAATTAAATTTCTTCAAAATTAAATACGTCCGTTACGTAAGACAATGAATGGCTCATACCCCCTTGAACAATGGCGCAGACCCCCGTGAACGCGGCGGGTTCCCCGCGTTCTACGCTGGAATGATGAGCGGCAACGGAGCCAGCTGTGCAGGAAGCTAGACGACGCTCGAGCCCTTCCTGATGATGACAGTTCTCGGCGTACAGACTACAGGCAGACCAATCGCCTAGCCACATACAGCTTTGCTGTAAAAAAAGAACGACACCCTATCTGATTTAAAGCTACGTGTCGGTCACTAACATTCGCGGCGACAGGCGGTACCAGCTTGATTTTCAAATTTCGTTAAAAAATTATCACAAGCAAAAAAGCGACTTTTCCGTGATACGGAGTTTTCAGTCTCCTTAAAAGTTGGGAAAGATATCTGTCGTGCATGTGTGAATGCGCTAGCCCATTAATGAAAATTCACACAGACAATATTTCATTCGCACGTATAGAATATTCTACAAGGAAAGACTACTACATTTTGGAATTGTGAAATCGCAATGGTTCACACGCCATTTCTTTATGTTATCTATATGACTCTCAGGTTCCACCAGACGCACGCTCGAACGTCGTGAACCAATATTTTACCTCGGTTTTCACCCGTGAAAGATCTCCTACCTATTTTGTTTCGCCAGGCTACAAACTCACACTGATGCCCCCAGTGAAGACATGTATAGGCTCTTTGACAATAAAATCTCCGAGTACTCCAGCTCGGGACAACATGAACGCAAATATTTTAAAACATCAAAACCCCTCCCCAGCCGTGTCCTAGCAATACTGTTGCGCAGTTTCTTGAACGTAGTTCCCCGCCCATTGAGTGGAAAGCTATTAAAGCTCACCCCGTTTTTCAATCGGGCCATTGCATTATTCGTTTACTGCCACAGGTATCTTACCTGCATCACATGCAAGCTTATTGGGCACATAATAATATATTCGTACGTCATTTGCCACATTGACAATCAATATTCATTGAACAAACGAGACCGTTTCCGTTTTAAAGTTTAATGTGAAATTTGAGTTTTGTAACTGACGACTGATCTCCACTTATACCTAGATGTATCATTTTACGTCGATTTCATCTTACCAGACTAAGAGAACGCCTTTGATTGTTTTCCAAATCAGCAACTGATGCTGTCCTATCCCAACCTTGTACTCTAAATCCGTGCTTGGATTGGCTGCGTCCTTGGAGGCCTGGTTTATTTCGCGTTAGGCACTGCTCATTCGGACACCACAAAAGCCATCTACGGGGTTAGGAAGGGCTGCCTTTGACCTTCTCCTTAAATATATTTATTACTCATCTTCCCAGTGGTATTTATTTTCATACACAACTCTTCGCAGACGACTGTATCATTTACCATCGTGCAATTTCCAGCCAAAGCAAGACAGCGCTACAAAAAGACCAAGAATTAGTTGAGACTTGGCGCACTAATTCTTCGATGAAGCTCAACATTTAAAAATCTAAAATCATGCAAGCAACGTAACAACGTTCTACGCTTAGCCACCCCTACTCATTTAGATCACTACCCATAGCAAACGGTGGCTCAATGCTTTACGTGGGCTCCACTATAACAAATAAACTTGCTCAATCTACATGCATTCAAAAATTAGGAGCTAACACATCAAATCCTCTTGGATATATAAGCCGAAACCTTATGTTGTTACCCTCTCCAAATAAAATCTAGCATATAAAGTTTTATACAATCGATGCTTGAGTACGCTTGCTAAATTTGTAGGCACCAATTTATTTACGACAATAATGACAGTCTAAAAATATGCAGCCCGTTTTATCACACTCACGAGCAATCATCTGCATAGCATTAGTGAAATGAGAGGGTTTATTGGACTTAAAACATTACACCACCGACGAAAAAGTGCCATGCATTGCTTTTTTCATGAACCGGACTTTTACTTCGATGGTTTACATGGCAAACTTCTCATCACTCCTACCCGCACATCACGCCAACTGACGTACTGCACATAACTTGCACGGTTGGGCTAACAGCTTCAACTAATAATTTTACCATTAGCCATTGAAAAAGAAAGGAACATACGAGATCGCTTTGTCAAATAACGCAACCTGCAGAACTTCTTGCAGCAAAATGGATAGCTAATCTTATACCATAATACTCACTGTGATGGTACTTATGTTCTGTGTCGTATACCCCGCCTAGTTGTTTTACATGTTTATGCAGCCATATTTGCATGTATGGTTTTCTTTATCAACCCCCCTTATACAGTAGCCAAGAGAGGCCCTTAAAATTAATAGGAGATGATGTTGGAAACGTTGATAATGACATCGCACGATTAATTTTATGCACGCCTTGAAAGTAACGATGAATAATTTGCTTTCAGTAATTTCAAATTTCTTATTGTAAATTTATACAACACCTATATTTTTTTGATAAATGACCGATAGAAAAAATATAAAAGCTTCGGCGTTCTTACCTTGAACTAGGAGGCCATTTCTCGTTGCATGGTTTTCAAGGCGTACAGGAACATGTTCGCATCGCAATAATTTTATTAAAGCAAAACAGCTTCTGTAACGGCAACGAAAAATTTATATCACGCGTTAACTTCCAATTTTTAGTAAATATGCTTAATTTTTAATCGTGCATTGAATCCTTAATTTGCCAATTTGTACAGCATACGGATTACGTATTCAGCAGACGGAATTCAGGTTATCATACTCGTAGATATGTAGAGGGATAATATCTTCATCGTTACAGTGCTGTTACGCTTTAACAATGACTGCGAAATGCCGAAACGAAAATACTGCAAATGCCAAAATAGAATTGAACCCCCTGATGCTTGATTCGGCCGAAGACGCCGCACGAAAGCAAGAACTGACCGCCGTCTGAGTAAGGGGAATACGGGGGGTTAGTCTTTCAACCCCCGCCGCCCCCAGACCCCATGATGGACACAATAAAGTTTATATATATATATATATATATATATATATATATATATATATATCACATTCCTTCATAGCTTCATAGCATACCCCCAAAACCAACCTGAACATAAGAGCATGGTCCCCTCTATTACGTAAGTAATTTTGTCAGAGAGAAGACAGCACAAGAACTTCTACATTATCAAGGTATCCCAAAGAGAAACAAATGTCAAGAGAACCTGGCCCACGGCGGCATTATTATAAACACGCCGACAAATATAACAGCAACAACTGTGTAGTTTGTTTATTCTTTGCCTCTACTAATTGAAGAAGACTGCGTATTATTGAGCCAGACAGAGGGATCGAAATTAGAAGCAGTCTTCTCTGTGAAAAAAAGAGAAAAAAAATATGCATGAATGCGAAACCCGTGCAGGCGTGATTACAACCGTATTCATCGGAAGTTGAAGTACAGCGAGCGTATACGTCGGGTGGTCTCAAGGCGGTCGCGCCTTTTACGTAAAGGGGAACTTGAGACGCCCTACCGCGTGACACCGTGGTTATGTAAGACGCCAAAGCAAAGAAAACGGTGCGAAACAAAACAGCTCGCGATTGCATGCGACGCGCACGCAACAGGTAGACAGGGGTCGCCGGTTTGAGCATAAAAGCTATAGCGGCTCTCAGGAAAAGGCCACGAGTCATTCGTCCGTCCTCAGTTCCTGCACCGCTCGGTTTATAGCAGCTCTTCTGAGTACTTGGTCGAGATCCACCCCGTTCGCAATGTTTCCAACGGTGAGAGAACTCTTCAGATATTTATTTTTTTGCTTTATCACTTATTTTAATACTCAGCTTTTAAGCGGGCAGTGGTATACGCAGCATTGATAGAATATAAAGCGACGCTTTAACAGTGAAGCTCGTGAAAAAGCTGAAGAAAATGCGCAGTACAAAAATCCGCCGCAATAATAATCATGCCTTACGAAGGGACATATTACTTTATTGGCAGAATGATAGCAGAGCATGTTTTAGAACTAATTTAGTAGCAATTTATTGGCAGCTACCGGTAACGAAATTCATTGTTAAATGATCCTGTAAAGAAAACTGAACTTGATACTATATATGCATGGTATGACTCTAAGTTCAGTGCGTGATATTGCACAGTTCCAGAAAGCTAAGCCGAAGCTGAAAGCCAGAATCTCGATGGTCTTTAGGCAGCCACGTAAAACTCTCAAGGTTGGCTGTGCCAAAGGTACGACGGAAAAAGAAATGGGCAAAAATTGGCTTTCTCTGTCCGTTTGGCCTTTCTTGTCACTGGGGATCTGCGAATAGTATTCTTCGAGATTGAATCGAACACAAGTCGAATAGTGTCAGAAGTAAATCGAATCGAATATTATGCCAATCGTTGTCGAAAAGTTTCGCAATAATGAGCACTCGTTTTCATTATTAATGTAAAACGGTGTTCACATCGTACAGTATAGCTTGAACTTTAGAAAGCTTCACATTATAGAGGTTCAGATTATGCAGCGTTGTTTACTAAGAGCACTAATGAAGAGATAGAGAGAGATAATAAACTTTATGAAATAGAGCACACGAGCGTAGGTAGCTCCTCCGCTCTGCAGTGGGTGGTAGCTTCAGTCCAGGGGTCCAGCGGCCTTAACTGCCCTTCTCGCTCAGTTAACCAGGTTGAGCTGGTTGAACATTATGAACAAATAGGCTGTTTGTTCGTGTACTCATGACTCTTCAGTGAGTGGGAATGATTGTGGTTAAGCCGAGACTCCTGGCTCTCTCAGTGATCTACAGCCCGCTACATTACTTAACTTCCCGCGTTTTATGTCGATTAATGCCACCGGCGTGAAGTTCCTACACTTTTGCTCCATTTTTATGAATGATTGCGTACATTTGAATGTTTAAAATAATCGGAAACATTTCGAGAAATAATCGTATTTACGAATAGCGACTATACGATTCGAAAACCGAATGGGATTCACAACATTCCATTCGTTATTCGGAAGCCTCGAATATTCGCACACCCTTAGATATATATTTTTTGCACTACACGCCTCGACCGATGTGCAACAACCAGCTCAACGTCATACTTTGTTACTCACTCTCAGTTTTCCCAATGACTAATGTGTGAGTTTGAGGAAATCACTTTTCCAATAACTCTTCAAAACGGTCGTCTTTTTCTTTTTTATTTTCAGTTTGTTCAATCATGGTTTAAGCCACAAGATGGATCTTTTTTTGGTGTAACACTTATCTTCCGCTAAGTTATTCATTTTAACGTAACAAAAAAAAAAGAAATGAAAAGAAAGAAGTCCAGCGCACCAGTGGACGCATGACTGACAGAAGCAACGGACAAGAGCGCTCGTGTCCGATTCTTCTGTCAGTCCTCTGTCGACTGCTGCGCTGTTGCTTACAATTGATTAGAACTAGCCCGGTTACAAAACTTATATACTTAAGCCAATTGTACGCATTTTCGTAAAGTGGCAAGGCTATTTTAAAACGGCACACTTACAGCAGGAGCTTAGTTATGGTCCTTTTGTCTATTTTAGCGTACAGTTTGCGAGAAGTTAGTTTGTGTATTAACCGTACACCTCTCGTGCATTAGAGGCGCACGAGGGTCACCGACCGCGCACGAGGGCACCGACCGAGGGTCACCGATGCCGTCGTTCACTTGTGTATACACTGAAAGAAGGAATCGCACTCATTGATTGTCACGGTACGGAACGCACTCTGTATCTAACGTATGAGGATGTCTTACAAGCAAAGGGCTCAGATATCTTTCCTTCTCTCAACGCTAGGTGCAAGTGCTGCTACTCTACCTCGTCGTTGAAGGCTACGGCCTGCACCACCACCCATCGAATCAGGCTGGATTCCAGGGTGCTGGCTTCGGCGGTTACAGTGCTCCCGCTGTTCCTTACCAAGGATACAATGCCTACAAATCTGTGAGTATTGGTGTTGTAGCATTCATTTCAAAAGCATGCAGTGCTTGAGGAAGGCGCAACAAAAATTAGAATAAGTTTATCAAACGTCAAGGTAATACAAAGGATTCCAAATGAATGCCTACAGAAAGGTCTGAAGAATATTGAGGCGTTCCTTCAGCATACTGGACCCGTATTTTTATATGGCGGTATGGTAGAAGCGGTGACAACCCGAACTGAAACCGCGCAATACGCAGAGAACAGTTTGTTCGAGATACGTAATCAGGAATTCACTATACAATGGGAAAGACGGCTAATGTATCAATGAAAGGAGTTTCCCATAACAAACAGAAATATAGTTCATACCGGTAGGGGAGGACGATTTATATATAATTTTTTTAGGTTGCTGTCATAGTTGGCGCCGCAGTTAGCATACCGAATATTTTCAACATTTCATCTTTACTCTTTACGAGATAATCATCTTAATATAAAAGGTATTGTAGATTACTACAGGACATGAGATACCATTTGAATGAGCGGCGATCCGCAAAGGCACAAGGGGGCTAAGTACATAGTATGTCATGGCTCAGAGAATGTATTTCTTTTCTTGGTATATACCCACGGCGCGATCCGCGTAATTACTCGCGGGACATATCTAAGAAACCTGAAAAAAATATGGGATTTTATGTGCCAAAATCACGATCTGATTATGAGGCACGCCACAGTGGGGGACTTCGGTATAATTTCGACCTAAATCTAAGTACACGGGTGTTTTCGCATTTCGCCCCCATCGAAATGCGGCCGTCGTGGCCGGGATTCCATTCCGCGACCTCGTGCTCAGCAGCCCAACACAATAGCCACTGAGCAATCATGGCAGGTTCTGAGCAATCTGTAGCGACATTTCCTTTTCAAAGCTTAACCTGTAAGCAGCTCTAAAGAAGCTGGTATCATCAGAGAAGGTGGGATCCTTACGAACAGAAACAATGTCAATGCTGCGAAAGTGCAAAAAATACCAAGCAGTGGCCCAACGGAAATGTGTTCGCGACAAGTCAATTTATTTGTTAGTGCAATGCAGTGCACTGCAGTGCAGTGCAGTATTGTTCACTCATTTCAACAAGCATCTCTAAAATCACATCATAAAGGATTTCGCCAATCCTCTCAAAAGGCTTTTTCAACTCGCTCTATACAGTATGCTATAGCATGTTAAATTGTCTACATGAGCACGATCTCTTGGAATTAAACCTGTCCAGTCAAGAAACGAGGAATATTCGGAGATATCCCAACATCTTGAAATGAAGTTCTTTTTAGAATGACACACTCTTCAATCTTTTGCAAAAAAATGGTCCTTCTGCTGCTAGAAATATGTGCGATATTCGGGTTACCCGGAAGGAGCAATGGCTGACACATTGCGCAACACTTACGGTTACACTGACGAGAGATGCAATGGCTCTTCTGCGTACTTATTTATCGTACATCTACGACGCCATGCCATTGAATAAAAGAAAGGTGCGAAGCTTAAAGATTACCGCTGGCTATAAGCCATCGGCTTTCTGTGGCTCTAAGCCACAGAATAAGGCACAGTGACTATCTGACACAAGTTGATATTTTGCGGCTCTTGTTTGTTTAGAATTTGCTTTGGTCACAGACCGTAGCTCCGCTTCACTTCATTTCTAGGCAATACTGCTCAATAAGGCGCCGAATGTGAAGCGCTGAGTTCATCCTGCTCACTCGCTTAAACAGCTGCGGCTTTATTTTTTCCAAACGCATCAAGGAGTTTCTCAAATATACCTTTTTACACTGTTGCACGCAGTCACAGAAAAGGACAAATACGGCGCAGCATAAACTTTCGTCTTGTTAATTTTTTCTAGCCACCCCAGCCATACAACTTCGGCTATGACAATCTGGACGAGTACGGCAATCGACAGTTCCGCAGTGAGCAGGGCGACTCCAAAAACGCCAGGACCGGCTCGTACGGCTACCGCGACGTGAACGGCCTCTACCGGCGTGTAAACTACGTCGCTGATGCGTACGGCTTCCGGGCCACCGTGGACACCAACGAACCGGGCACCGCCCCTGCAGCGAGAGCCGACGCCGTTTTCAACGCTGCACCAGTGGTGCCCCCAGTTCCCTCAGGTGGTGCACCTACAGCCTCTGCGGCTAGGGTGGTGGCACCTTACAATGCTGGTGGCTACACTAGTTACGGCAAATACAACCCCTACGCAGGCGCTGCTGGAGCCTACGGATACGCTCCGTTCGGACGTCAGGGATACCCTGCTAGTAGTCCCGTACGCGGTGGATACGCTTACGGCGGCCAACCTGCCAACAGCTACGGTGCCGCCGGCTACGCATAGGGTTACGCAGCGGGTATCGACGGAGCACCTGCCATTTACGGGAGCTGGCCTTCCACTCATCATGGCTACCGCCACCGCTAATGCATGTCCTTTCAGCCACTTGAGACAAGACGAGCGGCCGGTGTTGCCGTTGGCATGTCTGCATAGCGCTTCATGTAGCAGATTGTAACAGGGTAGAAAAACAAAATAAACGTCTACTTAAAGAAATTCAGGGTATTTTATTACTTTTCATTTACAACATATACTGCAGCACCGAAGCATTACAGCAGGAGAGTTTGTACAGATAATAAAAACAAACAAATGAGCAAACAGACAAACAGTTAAAGATATGGTGATTATAAACGAAGTATTCGTAATTTCAGAAACTATTATGCAAGCCATAAGAACAGCACAGTGCAAGATTAACTCTATATTTATAAATTATTGATCAGTTGAGCGATATGGACACCGTCAGCTGTGACCACCTCCTCTGGTAAAGTGTTCCATTCAGATATTGTATTTGCGAAGAAAGAATGTTTCATGTAATTTGTACAACATTTAATTTCTCTAATTTTACAGATGTGATCCCTCCTGCTTGATATGTAGTGCGGAGGTTTTATATGTTTAAATTTGTCCATACGAGTTGAGTTATTATAAATTGCAAGCATTAGTTTCAGCCGGTTTTCCTTCCGCCTTCTGTCAAGAGGTTTGATTCCAATGCTACCCTTCTTTTGTGCTACACTAGCTCTATGGGAATATTGTTTTAATATAAACCTCACTGCACGATTCTGTATACCTTCAATTTTATCAATGAGGCATTCTTGATGGAGGTCCCACAAGCTTGATGCGTATTACATGTGTGGTCTTACCAATGATCGGTACGCCGCCATTTTCAGTATTCGAGGAGCGCCACGAAGATTCCGAATTACAAGGCTAAGCATGCTGGCTGCTTTTTTACGGTGTTATTGATATGCTGATGAAATTAAAGATTATTCGAAAGAAGCTCCCCTAGATAATTGACTTCGGGCACTTTTCGAAGTACCTTATTACCGACTATGTACCTTGTGTTCAGTATGCGATTCCCTTTGCTAAATGTTACGTGGTAGCTTTTATCTGCGTTTATACCTAGTTGCCATGTGTTACACCATAGTGTGACATAATCAAGATCTTGTTGAAGTGATTGCATGTCACTATCTGTTCTGACTGTCCTGTATATTACGCAGTCATCCGCGTATAATCTGACGCTGGAAGAAATATTAGACGCAATGTCATTGATGAAAATTAAGAATAATTATGGTCGCAATACCGAGCCTCGTGGCACACCTGAAATCTCTTCCACAAACCTAGATTGTTTGCCCCCCCCCCCCTCCCACGATGACGCATTGTTGCTGAGGTCATCTCCAATCCATTTCAAAATATGTTGATCGATGCTGAGCGCAGGCAGTTTGTGCTTCAATAGTTGATGCAAAACAGAACCGAATGCTTTTCTAAAGTCTAAGAATATTGCATCAGTCCGCAATCTATTGTCAGCCGCAGTGGAAAGGTCATGAAATAGGTCTAATAATTGGGTGGCGCATGAAACACTAGCACGAAACCCGTGTTGATTCTGTAAGAAAAAATTATTAGTTTCTAAATGGTTTATCATCTTACTGTACACAATATGTTCAAGTATCTTGCAAGGTATAGAGCACAAGGAAATTGGCCTATAATTGGCTACCATAGACTTCCGGCCATTTTTGTGAATGGGTTCAACTAAAGTCGTCTTCCATTCTTCGGGAACAATTGCAGTTTCAAGGGAATTCCGGCATATTATGTACAGGTATCGAGACACAATATCAGAGCATGCCTTTAGTACTTTCGCGGATAGTTGATCTGGACCAGCTGATTTTTAATCATCTAATGAACGTAAACATGCCCTGATACCATCAATTGTGATTCTTACAACAGGCAGCCTTGCATGTTGTCTTTGATAGTAGGTAATGTATAATAGTTCTTTCGTTTCAAGAAAACTGATTTAAAATAGTCACTGAAGCAGCTAGCTCTTTCACATTGTCTGTTAATTCTACTCCTTCATGCAAGATACTGGGCGTACCGTTTTTTCCTTACGCGTTCTTTTAGGATAGCTCCAAAAATATTTAGCATTTTTTGTTATAGCCTCTGCTAGTCCAGACAAGTAATCCTCCTTTGCCATTGTCATAGCCCTTTTATAGAGCGCGTCAAGTTCCTCCAGACGGGGCTGAACAACAGTAGGGTTTCTTTTATACTTCCGGTGTAAGCGAGAATGTTTTTATCAGCTTTTTCGCGTCACTTTTTGCCCAGGGCTTATCGACTTTGCGCTTGTCTTGCGCATATTTAGAGGGAATGTATTTTTCAGCCAGTGCGGATAGCAAGTTTTTGAAAATAATCCAGAGGGTACCGACGTCTTTTTCCTGGGATTTACCAATATATTCACCCACGGATTCCTTTCGCCCATTTATAATTTCATTATAATTGGCTCTATTACAGATATATACTTTTCTAATGTCTTGGCTTGTAGGAATTAGATGCGGAAGCATAAATGTCGATGTTACAGCAAAGTGATGATGTTGTGGTCGCTAATGCCAGGAAGGACACACCCTTTTTGCACAATGTTTGGGTCATTAGTAAATATCAAATCTAGGATGTTGTTTCCGCGAGTAGGCAAGGAAACGTATTGCTCGAGGCCGTATTTAATGGTTACATCATAAAAGTGCGAAGAAGCTCCTACTCGTGGTGTCTGTTCATCCCACTGTATGTTTGGTAGGTTAGTCTCCTGCAAGGATGATGCGGTCATCGGGAAGAGTGGCCACAATAGAGTCTAACAAGCTGTCGATTTCACTACTGGCTCCAGGTGGACAATAGAATGAACCCAGAGCAAGGGTACCTCCATCTGAAGTCCTCAGGCGACACCATACCGATTTTGTTTCATTGGTCGCAATACCACTTTCCGTACTGTGCAAGGATTCCTTAACCATTAGAAATACTCATCCGCCACGACGAGTCCAGTTGTTTCTATAAACTTTATAGTTTGATGGGAAAAGTTCGCCATTCTGAATTGACGCATCTAGCCATGACTTGGTCGCAAAAACAATATCGGGATCCAGTGCCCCCAGTAGTCATCGATTTTATTTTTTATGCTTTGACAGTTTAGTAAAAGAACTGAGCACTCTGTCGCTGTTTCTTGGATTCTTAACCTGTGGTCACTTTTTGTTTATTTTAGCTCCAGTTTGTGCGTCGTTATCCCACGTATAGGCTTCACCATTTATGATCAGCTTATCATGCATGCACAAGTGAAACTTTATCTTTTGCATTATTCTTCATTGGTTTTGCAAAGGACCACAGCTTGCGTCGGATTTCCCTCACACGTGGCGAAAAGTCTCTGGATATGCCGTAGTTAGTGTTTTTCAGTTTACTGCCATTGTTTAGAACTTTCTGTTTCTTTACGATAAGATATTGGCGATAATGGGACGGTTGCAGTTTAAGGAATGACTTCTTATCGAATGTGCTTCCTGGATTTGTCCTATGGTGACTTGCAGTTTGTCCCGGCAAAAATTCCTGATCGCATCTTCTGATGTGTCCCAGCTTTCACGCGTGTTACTATCCTCTTAGGCCATAAAAGGCAAGATTCATCCTTCTGCTGTTGTTCTACAGTTCGTATATTATTTTTGGCCAATGCTTCTGCGTTTTCGGACTGCATTTGAACTTTGTTTTGAAACTGTGCAGCATGTTGATCCGCATGTTCAAGCCTTTCCACCCTAGATTCTAAGGATTCAAGCCTAGTCCCAATAACGCTCATTAAAGGTTTCATCTTTGTTTGCCTTTTTATCAATGTCATCTAATTTACTAAGAATAGTACTTTGGCCATCCTGCAGTTCCTGTACAATGTTAGTCAGTTCATCCGTAGGCCCAGGATTTTCTTCAATGTCGCCAGCTACTAACAGTAGTCTAGCGAGAAACACTTTCAGAGATGTGAACAAATTACACACTCTTTGTGGGAAAGGCAGCAGCAATAGATACCGATCATCACTATGATAACAGGGAATGTCTGGTTATACCTGCAAAATGCAGAAGGGACCGTTTAAGCGCATGTTGTCGCGATTGCTGCCGCTTTTCCCAGTGAAGATCAGACGGTGGCGCGGGTTGCTTTTATGGAGCACCTTCAGGATGTCAGGTGACGTTCCCGAGTGGGCGTGCCGTAAATATTCTAGCTGATAGCATTCTGTCCTCCAGCCATGGTCCCCCGGCTGGCAGTCGGGAGAAGTTTGTCGGTAGTTATCTTGTTCACGCTGCATTTTCGTAGATGCCGCGGTGGTGACGTTTCCACAGATGCTGATTTCAGAAAGCGGCTGCAAAATGCAGGAATGACCGTTTAAGCGCACGTTGTCGCGATTGCTGCCGCCATTCCCAGTGATGATCAGACGGTGTTGCGGATTGCTTTTACAGCGTAAGCTCTTATGGGCTCATTCTAATAGCCGTTTTCATTCATTCGCCGCCGCGTAACCTCTATCGCATGAAATGTGTAAAAAAGTACCCGGTCTCCATCGGGATAAAACCCAGGCCCGCTGCGGGGGAGTCGGATAATTTACCACTGAGTCAGGCAAGCGTTGCTATCAGCTTTATAAAAAGGCCCCATAAACGCGCCCTAGGCAGGCGCACAGGCGCAGACGACCCGAGCCTCCGCCTAGGGTGCCTCGATGCCCAGCGCCGCCGTCCAGGGTGGAGACAACCCCGCTGGCGCCGCCATATTGTGTCACACGAGCTGAGACTCAGCTACGCTTGCGTTCATAAAGTGTTACTCGCGGCGCGCTTCCAAGTGCTTTGCCTTGATGAGGATTTTTTTATCGGTGTCCCATCTGCACATCTTTATAACCAATAGCCGTTAACTCGTCGAAGGTCGAAGACGTAAATGTATGGCGCCGGGAACGTGCCCCAAGTTACCTAATTAAATCACATTTAATATGCCCTGTGTATGTTTAAAAGACGCACTATTTTTTTTTTTTTTGCGCTTCGATGCTTGGTATATAAGGTTTGCGACCCCCTGTGTGTGGAAGTTTTTCTTTTTCGCTGTTGTATTTTGGTTTACACGTCACGCCTCCTTTACCGTAGCCAGCCACTCGCGCACGGCGGTTAGTTTTCCCTTGCGTTGCGCGTGCTCTTCGCGTTCGTTGCAATTATTTGACGATATCTACGCGCAATTTTTGCTTTTTTTGCCCACAAATCTGTGTGCTTACAGGATTAAGCTGGTGTAAAAATAACTGCGATGTGAAAATAAGGTTTAGTTAGTGCTGTAGAGAAACATGTAACGTAACTTGTCTGTGTCAATCTTGCGTAGTACACACGAGAAACCAAACGATGCACAAAATACATTTACTTATAATGTCTAGTACAATCAATCATGAAAGAGATATGTACATGAAAAATTATATGTACTGTGTGGCGCCTGAAGGTTATGTTGAAAGACGAGATAAAAAAATTAATTCGCAAGGTAGGCTCGACACACAATTCGGGATAGAGAGCGTTTTTTTTTTTATTCATTTCACGGGGGGGGGGGGGGGGGGGTTCAAGTGAGTACATCAACCTTATTACACACAATATAAATCGAAAACAAGAATGCAAACAAGAAAACGCAACCGCGGGTTATATTAATCAAGATATCCAGCCAGAATACATACATCAGCTACCATCGAATACGTCGCATCAGCCAAACACATCGATGGCGAGTACAGAACATTTCATAAATAACCATTAGAACACTGATAGCTACATTGAAAAAATAAACAACACTGCATACATATCACGTACAAAAACCGTAAATGAAACTAAGACAGTCAAATACAGATTAGCAATGTTTTTCACTTCGAAAATATAGTCCATGATGATGTAGGGCTGTTAACTTTAACAGACGGCGCCCATCCTGTCGATTTCCCTCGTAGTGGTCCTCTTCAAAGTGTTTCTAAGTACAGGTAAAACAACAAAAGTGATTATTGATATTAAAAGTTGCCTTGTAAATACAGAGAACCCATTACAGTGCTTAAAAATAAATTTTAGCAGAAGCAATGCTGTATTACCTCGCTTCACACGTTTCGAAGAAATGCACAGGCTACAACAGACACCATGCCAGAGAGCGCCGAAACATTTTGGTCCCATGATGCCCCTTAACTCTACTACACCTGGGCATACCGTGCACAGGCATTTAAAGACCATCACAGTACCCACTACGATCGGGAATGAACACGAATGACCATCGGCTTACGATCACCACGCTACAAATATGTACAAGTCTAAAAAATCAGCTATGTAACGTAACACCCTGAGGTCCGCAAGATATCTCCTGAGAAATCAGAGAAAATCACAATGTTTCGCTTACCACGTACAAAACAGCCGCTCTCCCCAGACGAAGCACTGCGTTCTTTAGTCCCAAATAACCAGTAGCGAAAAAAGAAACTGAGGGAAAGAAAAAAAAAAGAAACAAGAGACACACGATGGTGGCTTACGTGACGATTCGTAGCTAAAGTAAGACTATTTCGCGGCTAAGCATCTTCGTCAGTCCTTAAAATAAGGGTACAGACTGCGCCCATCAAAACGAAAAAAGCCTATGCGACGCGCGCTCGCAAATCATACGCTACTCAGACAGCATCGGTGCAGTGCTTACTTAGTTCGTGAGCGAACGTAGGTACGTGAGCGAGGATCAGAGAATACTTTCTTATTTAAATTAAAAACACGGTGCGGTAGTCTAAACATTGTTGACACTTACCTCGCAAATGCAGGAGTTATCCGTTGCCTTCCAGTGATCGCGCTTTACTTGGGCTTCCCATCTCTTCCGTCACTCTGGGTCCCGGGGGAAGCGAAAACAACGCAGTCCTTTACGCGTCGATCCGGCGCACTTGGGAACACAACAGCCCGTCATGTCGACACGATGCACTTGATAGCTTGTCAGTCATGCGGCTGAACACTGTCTAGCAAGTAGAAGCGTCCGCGAAGCATCCGCGCGCACTGTGCCTCGAACTCAGCGCCGGCACCAAGCAATCGCAACGGCTCGCTGTGACACAATATGGCGTCGCAGCGAGAAAGCGGCGGCGCGGGGGCGGTCAAAGGTTGGCACCACCCTGAACGGCGGCGCTGGCATCGAGGCACCCTAGCCTCCGCCAGTATGGTGGCGCCCTCTAGTTAAGGCGCCTGCAAAAGCCGCGTGCACAGGCGCAGACGACGAGATGCGATACAGACGAGGCGCGCAATAAACGCGATCCCGATGTGAGATGTGCGCCACGTATTGGTGCCTCTTCGGTACCCGTTATGGCGTCTCCTCGCAAGGTACGAATCGCTGCTGAAGAAGCGAATTGTAGAGCTACGTGCGCGGCTACAACCAAGCATCATCGGGCTCAGCAGACTGCTGTGCAGATAGCATTACAAACCGCTGCTCGCCGTCGACGGCAGGCGAACAGTTGAGATCGCTCTTGTCAAAACGAGGCGAAGAGACTGCTGCGAAGATCCTATTGTGCGTTGTGCCGAAATTGCTACTCTTATACCGCTCCACCAGCTTACGCTGTGACTGTGTCGCGTGTGCCGCGCAGGTTTGTGACTTTAATGGAGCCCATTCAGGATGTCAGGTGACGTTCCTCAGTGGGCGCGGCGCAGATATTGTGGGTGATGGCATTCTGTCATCCAGCCATGGACCCCTGGCTGGCAGACGGGAGAAGTTTGTCGGTAGTGATCTTGTTCTGGCTGCATTTTCGTGGATGCCACGATGGTGACGTTTCCATAGATGCTTATTCCAGAAAGCAGCAGCTGCAAAATACAGAAAGGACCGTTCAAGCGCACTTGTTGCGCTTGCTGTCGCCTTTTTGACGATTATATATTGGTGTTTTATGCATGATGTTTTTTTTTCTAACCTTAAGAAACCGAAGAAACAACGTTCTCTCTTTAGACTTTGGGACGAGAACAAAGACGAGTATAGGAAGAATAGTGCTTTGGCTGTGCTTATATTAATTCTTAATTGAAAAATTTTATCAGCACCGTCACTCGTGAGAAATATGGATGTCGCGCATTATTCTTTGTTACCGCCGCGAATCCGCTATTAAAATAATTTAAATTAAAGTGTATAAAAACAACTTGCCGCAGGTGGGGAACGATCACACGTCTTTGCATTACGCGTGCGATGCTGTTACTATTGAGCTACCGCAGCGCCATTCTCCTATCCACTTTCTGGGGTATTTATGTTTCTTAAATATGTATGTATTTATGTTTGTATTTATGTTATATATTTAACCCTGGGAATGTTAGCCAGCGCCACCACTCACAAACCTTGGGGGCGGATGTGGAACATCCTTTTTGCCGCAGGCATCACGAGTGCGTGATCTTTTTGGGTAATGGCGACGGGTCAATAAACCCACATATGCTACCTGAAGGCATCAATGTTCCCGGATTTAAGACCCTCGGTATGTAATGAACGAGAAAAAAGGGAACCGAGGGGCCCGAGTTTGGTTAATCACACCATAAGGAGCCAACAAACAATGATACCAAGGACAACATAGGGGAAATTACTTGTACTTACTAACTGAATTAAAGAAATTATAAATTAATGCAAATTAGAGTAGATGAAAAAACAACTTGCCGCAGGTGGGGAACGACCACACGTCTTCGCATTACGCGTGCGATGCTGTAACCATTGAGCTGCCGCGGCTCCGTTTTCCCATCCACTTTCTGCGGTATTTATGTGTTAGTACTACAACTACCCCTGGGAGTGTTGTTGTAGTAACAAGTTATAGACTGCTGTGGAAACATTTTCGTGTACTTTCTAAATGGCTTGCCTCGTTAGTGACGTGCGGCAGAAATGCCACACTTTGCATCGCGAAAATATTGTTCGCATTGTAAAGTGCAGGCACCAACTGCACGAGATATCAAAATTAAACCAGTCGAACGAAATGTAGCTATAGTTTAGAGCACCAGCGCACTTATTGAAGCAATCGGCGAATATTTCGCGTGCCTCCCTTTCAGCTCTTCTTCAATGCTGGCGAAGTCCATATCCCCTATCGACGGTTTTGTAACGAGCTCCTTAACTTTTAAAGTCGGTTCATGATTTAATTCGTCTTCTGTTGCAACCTCATCTCTGCTTCGATAGATAGCTGGCAATAGTATTTCAGCTCATCGTTAAATGCTTAGTTTCACCGCGAAAAGTGCTGTTTGTTCGTTCAAGCGAGAGCTTGGTAGCCATGCAGAGGGGTTGGCCTTGCGCTTGTTGATTGCGCTGCGCAAGAGCACCAACATTCTTTCCTTGATAAAGGCCCTGCGGGACCGACCGCATTCCCAACTGTCTAGGGAGACTACTAAGTGGTTACTAAGGGCATGATCTTGTACGCGTTCCAAAATGGAACGGAGGCGGCCCGTTCCATTTTGGAACGCGTAGAAGATCGCGCCCTAAGACTCCTCTTCTTTCTAACGGCACAACTATTTTAATATTCTCAACCAAAATCCAGGCCCACAAATATAAATTCGTATTATCAGTTTCTATCCTTATTTGGCTGTTCGATGAGATCCATTATAAAATCCATTAGGCATTATGTGGTGTTCAGCTGCATATATATCACACTATACCATCCGTTTCAATACTTTACTGTTCAGTTCGTTTTGGGTTAGAAATTATCGCTGTCTCCGGTGCTTACTGACAATACATATTAGGCTCATAAAAAAAGCAATTTCTTTTCGTTGCTGAAGATTTAGAACAACTTGCATTTAAAGCTTCCCTGCTACGGCAATTTAGAATAGTTTGTAGAGTAAACATCCAACTTCTTCGACGCAGATTAAGAGCCAATAAACTGTGGAATTAAGGACACAACTGCAGCCTGTGGGGGAGCCTTCTTGTAAACTTTACTTGCTTCTCGTTGTTGTGCCCTGTGCCGCCTTGCCTTCGCGAGCCATGACAGAAATACTGCCTAGGATTTCAACATTTTTGCCTTGAATATTGCATACCAGTAGAAATATTGTTTGCCAAGATTTACATTTGGGCAATGCTCCGATTATTATATTCGATGCTATTCAAGCTGCACGCATGTTAAACGCACCATTGGTCATTCTGCACGCCCTTTTGCGCCCTTTCGCGATTTTTCCCAAATCATGTTGGCATATACATTTGCGAGCGCCTCTCCTAATTTTAGGTACTTTCATCGGCGTAGGGCAGCATTTATATCGTGAATTGCATGGATTTCACTGAAACTTACTGAGAAGGGATTAATTTCTGCTTTATTATTCTCGTAGTAAAACTGTGCCAAGCTCTATATCGCTTATATGTAACCGTAGCGACGAGTACAATTGTAACCGTAAAAGTACTAATGCGCACAGGTTCAGTGCATCAGTCTCTGAACTTAATTCCATTACATATAGGAACGTACGCCAGTACTTGCCGACATTTATCGACTTTATTCTCAAATAATTGTTGAGAAACAAGCAACCATGCTTTACTGTATTAGTTACTCGAGATAATGAATAAGCTCGTGACGAAGTGATTTGGACTGTTCTCGGTGGTCTTTTTTTCGTAACGTCCATTCTGATGAGCGAATGTCAATTCCGGTTGGACGATAACAGAAATGTCGGGCAGCATGTTCCCTATTCACCAGTGAAGAATTGCCAAAGTTTTCTGCAAGGAATCAAAGTGTCTGTCTGTTTTAAATTGGTTGAAATAACCGGTGCATTCGAAGCTGTCTTCATAGCGGCAGCGTCCCTGAAAGACGCCTTTTCCATCGAAAGAAGAAAACATGTTCCTCTACAAAAGCGGCCGTAGACCACCATTAACACAAGGGGCACCTACAGTACGTTGAATTCAAGATTTACCACGCGTAACAACAGCGTTAGAGCCAGTTTTTGCCATGTGCACTCGCTCAAGCTCAATGCTTTGCCTATCAACGCGTGACACGTCAAAATAAAGGCTATCGTATTTTGAGCAGCAAACACACCCTTGCACTCCAGATCTCTCCTACGGCGGCAGCCACCGGCCGCGCTGCGCTGATACAGGAATTGAAAACGCATGAAAATGCTCGGCCACGGTGTCTAATGTAGCTTGACAAAGGCGCAATATCGTCGCATTATATGCACTCAGAACGCGATAAACAGTGTTATGTTTTCAATATTAGCTAAGCAGCCCACAGAAGTCAACAATTAAATTTTCCCAGTCAAGCATACGCAATATCCTTCGCTCAAGGAACCATTGTAACAGTTTAAGCGAGGAAGAAGAATGCGGTTATGCACCCCTTTCCAAAATAAGAGCAGCCAGAAATATATTCCTACGGGATTTTTTTTTAGTATCCTACGTTCTGGAAAGGCAACTAATACTGTGAACGTTTGTTACCTCCGGCCGTAATTGAACTATAAAATACAAAAAATCGCAGTTTTGCCCGGAAATGGAAGAATCGATTGTGATAGGAAATTAGTAGACAGCTATATGAAGTAAGAATAGTAGTTTTATCGGCTGTATAAACTTGTAAGCATTCGCTTACTAATCAAAATTAACAAGCATGCTCGCCCAGGGGGGGGGGGGGGGGGCAACACATGTTTGTATTTCCCCCCTTGTGTAATGCCTTCGGGCCTTCAAGGTGATAATAAATCAAATGAAATGAAAATGCTGTCGCGCGCGCCCGAGCAAACATGAACTTATCTCACTCGATAACCGCGCGCACTCGCCGTGAAAACGCTGGAGTGGGGAAGCGCCGCACAGCAGCGAGCGAATTGACCTTCGTGCTGCCTCTCGCTTCTACGCGAACTATGCGGCGAAAACACAGCGCACACGAAACTATCAGCACTCGGAGCACTCTGTCCCCATGGCATATGGCTTTCAAGATAGGGCCCGCACGGCCGCGCCTTACGCAGCAGCCGGAGTAATAGAACGGCCCCGCCATCTCTCCCCTCCCCTCGGTGCCTTGCGCGCGACGGAAGACGGTGTGCTTCTACCCGCTTTCCTCCCTCGTACGTGGGATTGAACCACAATTGTCGGCACACCCCCGCACGCTTTCACTCGCACATGCAGCATACGGCGCGCGGCGACGATGTTATCGCCCTTGGACTCTATACAGAACATCAGCGTGACTTCAACGGTAGAAATGTTCCATATACCGTATTTACTCGCGTAATGAAGGCAATCGCGTAATAAACGCACCCCCAGGATTATTCCTTATAATTTGGATTTATTTTCTCCCGCGTAATAAACGAAGCCTGAACTTTCTGCCGTTAAGTAGGAGAAACACAGTACGATTCGGCGTCCGATATGGTGTCTGACGGGTACGATTGTATCGGACGCCGAATCGTTGCGTGTAACTCCTTCTTTTTTAATAGCAATCATGAATAATTTAGGCGCATTGTAGCCGTCGGCGCAGGCGATCACGGCTCTTGCTCCCGCGTTCGATGGAGGAAAGTGGGGAGGAAACGTGCCTTATTTCGTCGCGCGCATGGCGCCGGTGGGAGGGGAGGGAGGGAGGTGGCGCAGCAATTGCACATTCCGCCGCCGCGCGCGCCCTATCTTGAAAGCGATCTGCGTCGGGGGCTGTGTCTAGGTGCGACGGCGGTTTATAGCTTTGTGCGTGCTCCGTTATTGCCGCTCAGCTTGCGTTGAAGCGATACACGGCACGAAGGTCGGTTCGCTCGCTGTTGCTGGCGCGCTTCCTCGCGCCAGCGTTTCCACAGGGAGTGTCCGCGGTCATCCAGTGTGATTGGTTCATGCTTGCCTGTGCGCACTGACACCATGCTGGTTAAATTACTTAGCAAGTTTATACGGCCGATGAAACTACTATCCTTACTTCGCATAGCTGTCTCACGCATTTGCTATCGCAATCGATGGTTCGCCATTCGGGCGAAACTGCGATTTTCTTATGGCACGTACACACTAGCGGCAAAGCGCGCGCGGTGCGCCGCCGGCGGCAAAACGCAGCTGCGGCAGAGCGGCCACACCAACCGGCGGCGAGCCGCTGCGGCAGTCACGTGAGAGCATAGACTCCTCTCCCCTTCTCGAACTATTCATCAGCTCCGTCCGGGACCGGACACGTACAGACGATAGTGCGAAACGAGTTTTCGGCTTAGACCAGACGCGAGTACGAAACAAGCGGTCGGGCAGGTTCGCATGACACCAGTTTACCGCGCGCACATCACGGAAGCGGGCCGCTCTCATTGGTCTCCTTCATACGCGGCACGCGGCAAACCGCAAAAAATCGGTCCAAGAGCGATCCCTCCCGCGGCAAGAAAAACCTGCTTCGCGGCTGCTATTGCGGCACGCGTCTTGCCGCCGGAGGCGCGCCGCGCGCGTTTTGCCGCTAGTCTGTTCGTGCGATTAGGGATGGCCGTGGAAAATATTGCTCAGAATTTTACCCCGCATAATAAACGCACCCCCCACATTGTGCATATTTCTCGGGAAAAAAGTGCGTTCACTATGCGAGTAAATACGGTAATTGCTATCTCAATAAAAACTGTAGATAACGCATTCTTCTTATTGTAAGATATAACGTTGCTGCTAATCAACGCATCTAATGATAAGGATTTAACATTCGCGCCAATCCAGTGGAGCCGTACGAGGGAGTTCACGGCAAGGTCCTCGGCCGTCTATATGCGGTACATGATCTACTGGCCGCATAGTAACACGCCGCATTCTTATTATCTAGTATATGTGGACCTTCAATTTTCTTTGTGCCGTACATGAATTTTTTCACACAGGACCCTTCTGGGAAGGTCACATATATGCATTTAAATATGCGGCACGCCTAAGAGTACCACTTATGTCGCGGATGTTAACCAGGACATGACTAAGTGTGCATAAACAAAGAAATTATGAAAGCCTTGGGCGATTTTGTTGTGGGCAAAGATTTCAATTCGTTCTTCGTAAATAGTGGTGTTTAGGCGACGTAGATTTGCCTTGCAACAACGCCATGATTTCTTGTACCGTTGATACTTTGTGTGTTTTGATGTTCTTTTCCTTATTCTACCCAACTTTCTTGACATCTTTTTCGCGTCATAAACTTCTTGTACGCTCTGCACTGAACTGTATGTAATCATGAGCCGAGTAATTGTGCTGGTCACAGGTCATACGCGGGCTCGGCATTATGCGTGTATAGACGGAAAGCTGATACCAAGTCATTTGTATATTTATGAAGCGTATCTAGTGAGTTTCACTTTGTGCAATTGTGAAAGCATTTGATTCTGTCAATTTGTTATTTTCTCTTTATACGTTTCTCACGTGTAGTGCTTGTAATGTATCTGTGTTTCTAGCTACGATTTAGGGATAGCGCCCACTTCAGTAGTCGAGCTTTTGCTATTGTTTCAGTTTATGAACAAGAACTTCATCCCAGCCGCCTGTAACATGCCACTATGCGTGTACGATCGTCTGACAGATACACGCAGTTGGCGCTGTTTGCCGACAATGTGACCAAGAACTTGCACAACACACTGAAGAACGTTTTAAGGAAGTAAGTTATACAGTCATGCTAAGTTTTTCGCATTATGGAACTTATTGCCGCTGAAAGTGGAACGCCAATCGCGGTGTGAGTTTAATACTGAATGCCGCGTCTGAATCGGTTATAACTGACTAGTCGCATTAGTACGAAGGCATGCCAAACTAACGACAACCGTGTCTGCTCGTGATTCACGTCGAAGTGTAATATGACTGAACACTTATAACTTATGGCAACTTATACTTATAGCACTTGTGCAAATCAGAACCATTAGGAGCCTTAACTGTACATTGATTTATTTCAAGTGCTCTGGCCTCAAAGAAAAACACAAAACGACGCCCTAAAAAATAGGCACGCAAAAAGTAGTCAAGCACACAACCATCGCAATCATTACGGTCGTGTCCATCTACAGTTTGTGGGCGCATAGCTACTTCCTCTTTGCCTTGCTAGCATTAGGGAAACGAATATAGATGATACCTCACGTCTCTTTTCTCTTGTGGGTGTGCAGAACCGCACGCAAAAATACGGTCGAGATTTCTTTTTGCACTGCTGCTCTAGCAACATCAAAGTACGGACCGAATAGCGACCGAACTACGCAGCAGCCGCTGTGCGTTTAGAATTCGCATACACGAAACCCGGATAAAGTGCTTCGCGGCGCGTCCGCGGTGCGGCGTCGCTTTCATGTAAATTGCGAATTTATGACTTCGTTTAGAGTTTCTATGGCAGTTAGCGGGCACAGCTTCTGCGGTAACTTAGTTTGGTTTAGAAATGAATTAGGCCAGACAAATTTCTTCAAGGGGAAAATTTTATTTCATATTTATACAGTGTTGTACAGCCTGCATGAAGACAAGTGCATGCGTGCGCGGCTAGGCAGTACAAAGTATCGCGCAGGCACATTTATTTTGTCCTATAGAAATTTAACTCTTTTCGGGTGCCACACCAAGAAAAAAGGCTGAATATTTACAAATATGACTGAGTGAATATACGCATACACTGCCAGTGTACTAATAAAAAAAAATAATATAGTGATCAATGCAAGCTGTGAATTTCAGCTAACTATTTTCATTAGGCCAGACCTTACATATTTTTCATTGCTTTTGAAGTATTTAGTGTCGATTACGTAGTTACTCCATTAATTTAAAGGCAACACTAATTGCTAGCGTCTTTTTTCATAATTACTATAAATTCTAGGAATAACCAATCTGGCAACCTCAATGTGGTCGCTGTGTTACATTCAGAATATAAAAATCATCGAAAAACTAGTGCTTACATAAGAAATCCGATGGGGAACTGTTTAGCTCCACAAAACTCTGTTTACAAACCTTGTGAACTAGCAAAAAAATAATGCGTCAGAAACCGTGTGAATATAATTTTTGTGTTGGCTGTGCGTCTGCGCAAAGGCGTCGTGTATAATATTTGTTTTCAATTGCTTTGTTTAAAAGTAATCTAAACACGAACCGCTTCGCTTTGCTTCTTGAAAACAGTGTACGCTATCACGTTTGTCGCTTATCACTACGAAAGGCCCTTCGTTACTCGCACAATAACACAATGGAACAGCCTACCCGCACGCATCGCGACTGAAAAAGGAATACATTTAACCAAATTCCAAATGCGTATGCCGACCGAACAGTGCCCCAATTTTTCCACGTCTCGCGTTGTCCTCATTCTGTTCGCGCTGTAAAACGTTCTCAAGAATCAACTAGGCCACCAAGAAGCCATAAAAATCACTTGCTTGGCTGTTCCATTGTGTTAGTGCGCGAGAGACGAAGGGCCTTTCGTAATGATAAGAGTGAAACGGGGCAGTGTATATACTGTTGTCACTAAGCGAAGCGGTTCGTGTTTAGATTGCTTTTTAGAACAAAAAATTGAAAACAAATATTAAAGGCGACGCCGTGTATACGGATTCACAACAAACCCAAAAATTATGTTCACAGGACTGCTGAATACAATGTAATACTAGTGCAAAAAGAAATTTAAATTTCCGCATAATTCATGGATCACTAGGGGACTACTTGAGAGCATGAGGAAAAAAGAAAACAAGTATAGTAAGACTAAGAAACAACCTTTCAATATTAATTTAGCGTTACGCTATAAAAATATTTCAACATCCTGAGCAATTTATTCAAAAAGTCTGAAAGGCACTATTACGAAAATGAATTCGTGAAAAATGGGTTTGATCCGAAAGAAAAATGGCAACTTACCAACAACTTTTTGAATATACCGCATTTTGGCAGCTGCATTGAAAAAATAATTTACAGTATCACTGACCCGCCTAACGGGTCAGTGATAGTTACTGACCCGCCGTGCGTTCAGTAACCACTTTTATGAAATATATAATACCACCCATGTTTCTTCTGACTATCATGCTAGCCGATGCAACCACTCTTTCTTTTGTTTCCTGTGACCTTTGAAGAAGTCCTTACTCATATTTGCAACTTAAAGAACACAAGTCCTGGTCTTGATGGAATTCCCGCATTTCATTTAGAGCTTGTTGCTCCCACTACTTCTGATGCTCTCAGAAATTTAATTAACCTTATCTTCACAACCGGTATATTCCCTAGATTTCTAAAAAAAGCTAAGGTAATTCTTGCTCACAAAAAGGGCGATAAAGCTCAAGTCGTTAGCTCTCTTCCTATACGTACTTTGTCTTCAATTAGTAAAGTTGTTAAAAAGTTATTAGCTAGCCGTATTAACAGCTACCTTAACAATTTAGCTTGCTGAAACCTTGTCAGTTCGGTTTTCCTTCAGGAAGCTCGACTAACTTGGCTTTGCTAGAATTAACTGATTATATTAGACGTTCACTTGATCTCATACACTTTGTTGGCTCGGTCTTTTTAGATTTTACTAAAGAATTTGATACAATAAACCATAATGTTTTGTTTACTAAACTGCCGTCTATTGGAATTTCTGGTCCGGCACATTAATATGTTAAAAAGTTATCTATCTAATCGGTGAATTACAGTGTACGCAGTGGGGCTTCCTCTGAAAGCAAAATATTAACCAAGGAGTGCCTCAAGGCTCCATTTTAGGTCCATTATTCTGCATTTATATGAATAATTTACCCGACTGCATTTATGCACTACCGATATTATACGCAGACAATACGACTGTTCCCCTCGCAGATAAATCAGTACTTTCGCTCATTTTGAACTAAACAAGGACCTGTCTAAAATTATTGATTGTGGTAACGCCATTTTCTCATTTTAAACCCTGCGAAAACGCAATTTATGATATTTAAGTCATCATCACAGAGACATATACCTTGGCCTCCGACCAACTCTCATAGGCATGACAATCCTCCCTCCAGTTGTGTGTCCTTCCTCGGCATTAAATTAGATCCCACCTTAAGTTTACCAATCACAGTGCGCACATCAAACAAAAAAACAGCATTTGGTAATAGAGCACAACTCAAATCACGTGAATTTTTTTCTAAAGAGCATTATTATCATTACACTTCGCTTTCATTCATAGTTATATATTTATGGTATTGCTTCATGGGGTAATTCTTATTGTTGTCATCTTTCCTCTATTCAGCACATTCAAAATCAGGCCATTCGCACTACAACCCGAAGCCATTTTTTCTCTAATGCCTCCTCTCAACTACGTACAAACCACATTCTTCAAGTTACAGATTGTTTAACTATCATTTAGCTATATTATTTTTCAAACTATTAACTAAAACAAGTTCTTACAACTTCGTTAGTTCTGATCTACTTCTTATCCTAATAACACAAGGTATGCAGCAGAAGGAAATTTCCTGTTTCTATGTCATAATAATAACGGATAGATGGCTTCCTCTTTTTGGGCACTTTTGAACAGTCTACCATATGCCAATAAATTGTCATCTACCTTGTACTCATGTAAACACCAACTAAGAATTATTGCTGTTCTGTGATTATTTTGTATAATGTATATTGCTATTGT
>NC_051155.1:51554109-51614108 GCF_013339745.2 Dermacentor silvarum
ACCACTGAGTGCGCGACAAGCGAGGGAGCAATTATCGGCGGAAGCACAAACCGCCGTGCGACGCTTCTCGTCTCGGAGGCAGTACCATTAGATGAGGCAGCGATCCCAGAAAGAGGCGCGAGTGAAGCTCCGTTCCCTCATGACGCATTTCTCAGCGTTCGCACGCACAGACGCCTCATGCATTTCAGAGGCGGCTTCGAGGTGGCGGTGCTAGATGGGGCTGAGTCTGCGTAAGGAAGCGCGATAAAGAAGCCCCGCTGCAGCACACGCCTCATACATAACCCGTTTCGACCGTGGCATTACATTGAGACACTATATATATTTATTTATTTATTTTATTTATTTATTTTCAATACTGCTGCTCTCCTTCGAGAGCGTGGCAGTTGGGCAGTACAATAATTCTTCTGTACAGTGCAAGTCGAACAAAATGCAGGTTATACAAAAACGATATATGCAGTGCAAGTTATACAATCTATACGATAACTTCGATATTAAGATCAAAGGGAATAGCAATAAGGAAGAAAAAAAGGACATGAAGCTTTACGAAAGATGGGGAAGGAAAATAATGATAGCACAGGTATCACAAGGGGAAAATATCGAAACAGAAGAGCATAAATTTAAGCATCGAACGTTGAAAATCAGTATGACATACAAATGAACTGTCCTAAATGAGCAAGTTTATTAAAATTTCCTACTGAACAAAGAAATCTGTGCCGATGACCCTGCATGCATAGGTACTCTTACGCACACGCAGGTTTTTCTATGTGTGAGATAAATTCAGATAATGATTCGATGTTGGTGATAGAAGCGTCAAGTTGGTTCCATTCTGCTATTGCGAGCGGGAAGAAAGAATACTTAAACGTGTCATTTTTACATACGTATTCTGTCAATGTGTGCACATGCTTATTGCGTGTAGGTCGAGCCTGGGAAATGATATGTATTTGGAGGTGTCTATCCTATAGTTATTTTTTAGCAGTTGAAACAAGAATTTTAGGCGAGCGTGTTTCGCTCTTGTGTATAGTGTTCGCAGACTGGACTGGGTTAAAAGATTTGTTGGCGAGTCTGTACGTTTATATTTGCTGTGGATGAACCTCACAGCTTTTCTTTGTACTGATTCTAGCTTGCTTATGTTAGTGTATGCGGAAACCAGACTCTGTTAGCGTATTCGAGAACAGGCCTTACAAATGATGTGTAGGCTAGCAGCTTCGTTGACGTGGTTGCGAGCTCCAGGCTTCGTTTTAAGACAAATAGTTTGCGCAGTGCCTTTGAGATTATGTTACTGATATGTTTGTCCCACCTAAGCTTTGAGGTTAATGTAACGCCTAGATATTTATGTTCTTCAACCTTGTTAACTGGAGTGCCGTTAATTGCGTACGTAAAGTCGGATGATGCCGCTTTCCTGGTTACAGTCATGATCGCGCACTTTTGTACGTTGATTTTCATCTGCCATTTAGAGCACCAATTACCTATGTCAGCTAGAGAATCATTCAGTTCAATATCATCATTGTAATGATTAATTTCTCTGTAAATGACGCAGTCGTCCGCGAATAGTTTTATATTTCACTTGATGATAGCCGTGATATCGTTAATATAGAGTACGAAAAGCAATGGTCCCAGAAAAGACCCTTGAGGAACTCCGGATGTTACTGCGACTGTATTGGAAAGCGTATTTTGGTAAACGACGAATTGCGAGCGGGTATTTAAGAAGCCTTTCATCCAAGCAGAAAGTTCTCCTATACCAAAAAGATTTTCAACTTTAGCTATTAATTTGCTGTGACACACACAGTCAAAAGGCTTCGATAAATCGAGTAGAATCAAGTCAGTTTGACCGCGGTTATTAACTGTAACAGCAAGATCGTGGACCAGTTCTGTTAGTTGAGTTACCGTCGACAAACCACTGCGAGAACCATGTTGGTTGGGAGAGAAAAAATTTATGCGCTCGAGGAATACTGTCATGTGCTTTAAGATTAGGTGTTGGAGAAGTTTACATGAAGTGTTGGTTGGCGAAATGGGTGTGAAATTTGAAGGTAATCTTGTGTCACCTCCTTTGTGGATCGCAATTACCTTCGCAATTTTCCAATCATGAGGTAATTGTGAAGTCGTGAGTGATTTCCGAAAAATTAGGCCAAGATATTTACTTCACCAATCTGCATATCTTTTGAGGAAAGTATTGGCTATATCATCGGGGCCACTACCTTTTTTGGGGTCAAGTTGAAGCAGTAGATTGAAAATACCAGCGTCCATAATGTCTAGTTTATCGATTTTCGTGTAATGTTGCGTTATAATTGCAGGAATAATATTATCATCTATAGTGAACACTGACCGAAAAACATTCTTCGGGTAGAAGATCCGATGTAACTGTTTTACTGGCACGAAAGTAATTCCAGAACTTCTGGGGATTATTAACAAGAAAATTAGGTAATGTTACATCTAAATAGCGCTGTTTGGCGCGCTTAGCTTTAGGTTCGAATTCCGCGATGGCGTCCGGTAATTTCTGAATTCTAGATTCTCCCCCACCTTTTGTT
This sequence comes from Dermacentor silvarum, assembly GCF_013339745.2. Taxonomy (NCBI): domain Eukaryota; kingdom Metazoa; phylum Arthropoda; class Arachnida; order Ixodida; family Ixodidae; genus Dermacentor; species Dermacentor silvarum. The sequence goes on from NC_051155.1 coordinate 51,556,635, forward strand.
TTTATAGCCCTACATGACCTTTTCAAACGTCGCTTTGCTTCAATTACTTCTCGCGTGATCCATGGATTATTTTTTGGAGGGCGCTTTGTTTTTGTAGGTACGTAATGAGTGATGCAGTAAAGTACAACCGATTTAAGTGAGACCAAAGGGAATATACATCTACTGAAGGATCGGAACCCGTTTCTAAAAATGATGGTATTCTTGAGCGAGGTATACTATCGTCATCGGCTTTTTCGAAGTCTGTTACTACAGATACAGAAGAATGAGTGGTGATGGTGCCACCAAGAGGTACGATGCACACTGGTACGTCATGATCAGATATACTATGGATTACATCAGTCTTTATACGTGTAAGGAAGAAGAAGTGCCGGTTAGTCAGGTGCATCTCCGGTGTATGAAATACGACGAAGAAGTGCCGATGAGTCAGGCGCATCACCAGCGCTTTTACGCACGGGGCTTGTCCTGACTGCTCGCAGGGTTCTGACTGCCGCACCGAGTTCGACCTCTCAATCCTGTCAATAAACACCTTGACATTTGGTGGAGAGTGCTGGGTACGACTCCATCAACGCTAGAACTTCTGAGCCGAACCCTTCAATAATCTCGGCCCATGCCGGACGATCCAGCCCAGTCTTCTCGAACCATGCCTGACGATCCATCCCAAGAAGCTGCAGTCACGGCACCAACTGTCATCTGTCCTGGCGTGCAGCGTCAGCGGGATCCTGCGATTTTTGCGAATACCGGTGATCAGGACGTCGAGGACTGGCTCTCCTCGTACGACAGAGTTAGCAGGCACAACCACTGGGACGATAGGGAGAAGCTCAACAACGTAATTTTTTACTTGAGCCACGTGGCGCACTTGTGGTTTCGGAACCACGAATCCGACATCTCGACATGGTCGGCGTTCAAGACCAACTTCACGGAAATCTTTGGTAGTCCTGCTGTACGTAAACTTCAGGCCGAACAACGCCTGCGCGGACGCGCCCAGCAACCAGGTGAGAATTTCACCAGCTATATCGAAGACGTCGTTAATCTGTGCAACAGAGTCGACGCAACGATGCCAGACGCCGATAAGATCCGGCATATCCTCAAGGGAACTGAGGACGACGCCTTCCAGATGTTGGTCGCCCGGAACCCGACCACAGTGTCTGTCGTCATTGCGCTGTATCAAAGTTACGACGAACTTCGAAGGCAGCGAGTTGTCACACGACACCCGCCCTCAGAATTCGCCCCTGTCTCAGGTCTGACGCTAGGTGTTGACGAGTCACCTCTAATGCACCAGATAAAGGAGTTCGTGCGAGAAGAAGTTGCTCGGCAGCTTTCCCTGGTGCCCTTTACGAACGCGCAACCACACTCCCCACTGACACGGGGGTTACAGACCGTCATCAAGGAGCAAGTCGCTGAGTGCCTGCCAGCTGCTATTCCACCGCCTACAGTCGCGGCGCCCTTGACATACGCTGACGTCGCTGCAAGGCCGCCCTTCGCTCCACTTCCACCTCGCCAAGCTGTTGCGCGACCGCCCCCGATTCCCTTCTCGCCGCCTGCACCACAGCTACCACGCCAGCCAAATCCTTGGCGCATAGCCGACAACCGCCCGATTTGCTACCATTGTGGTATTCCGGGCCACGTTGCCCGCTTTTGTCGACGCCTTATGCAGCCTACTTATGATTACCGCCGACCCAAGAACAGTTACGCCCCTCGACAGCTACAATCCCCTGTGCCACCAGATGAAACCCCTGTTCCCTACACTACTCGTCGTTCGCCATCCCGACGCCGCCGTTCCATCTCACCGATGAGACGCTGGCCAAGCCCTCTGCCTCAGGGAAACTAAGTGTAGCAGTTCCCGAGGCGAGAACTGCGTCCCCTTCGCTTTGCCCAAGGCCTCGAAATCACCCCTGCAACGTAATTGACGTATACGTCGAAGGGATTCCAACATTCGCACTGGTCGATACGGGCGCAGCAATCTCGGTGTTACGCGCAGGATTTGCCGACGGATAGGAAAAGTAACGACGTCGCCTTCCGGACTGTATTTGAGTACTGCCAGCGCACAGCCTGTCGAACCTTTGGGAGCCTGCACTGCTCGTGTTGTCATCGCGGAATCTCTTCATGTCATTGAGTTCGTTGTCCTGCCGTCCTGCTCCCACGATGTCATTCTAGGCTGGGATTTCCTTTCGTCTAACAATGCCATCATTGACTGCGCCCGCGCCGAGGTGGAGTTGTTTCCTTCCGCTGCAGCGATGGACCAAGATCCTGTGACGCCTCCAAAAATGATTGTGGCCGAAGTTACCGATATCCCTCCTCAGTCCACCGCCGTCGTCTCTGTGTCTTGCGTATCTGCACGTGACGCAACCGTCTTATTCACGCCATGTGACTTGTTCGCCCGTCGCCGTTCCCTTCCGCTGCCCTTTGCCGTCATCGCCATCAGTGCTGGCCATGGTGTGATGTGTGTGTGCAATGTGTCTTTCCTGCCGGTTACTTTGCATCGCGGAGAGTGCCTCGGTTATGCTCAAATTGTGGATTCTTCGATGCTCTTCGATGCTCCCGACACCGCGCATTCGACATCCCTCAGCCGCGCTCGACAATGCGACTCGACCGCCGTTGGAGTGCTTCCAACCGTCAATCTCCGGTGATTTGACAACCACACAACGCGCGCAACTTGTCAGCCTGCTACGCGAATTTGCCGCCTCTTTCGACTGCCATCAACCTTCTCTCGGCCACACCACCACAGTGTCCCACAGCATCGACACCGGTTCGCACGCCCCACTCCGGCAGCGTCCTTACCGTGTCTCAGCTTCTGAACGCCGCGTCATCGACGAACAAGTGAGCGATATGCTTCGGCGTGGAGTGATTCAGCCGTCCCATGGCCCGTGGGCATCGCCTATTGTCCTCGTAAAAAAGAAAGATGGTTCTATTCGCTTCTGCATTGATTACAGACGTCTGAACAAAATTACGCGCAAAGACGTATATCCCCTACCGCGCATAGACGATGCTCTTGACTGTTTCCAAGGTGCCGAGTTCTTTTCCTCTTTGGACTTGCGGTCTGGATATTGGCAAGTCGCCATGGCAGAGGCTGACCGCTCCAAAACCGCCTTCGTTTAATTTAATGTCATGCCATTCGGCCTATGTAATGCGCCCGCTACGTTCGAGCGTATGATGGACAGTATCTTGCGCGGTCTCAAGTGGCACACGTGTTTGTGCTACCTAGATGATGTCGTTGTCTTCTCACCTGATTTCTCGACTCACCTACAACGACTAAGAGAGGTATTAAGCTGTCTGACTAAGGCTGGCCTGCAACTTAACATCAAAAAATGCTTCTTTGCTTCTCGTAAGCTTACCATCTTAGGCCACGTCGTATCCAAAGAAGGCGTGCTTCCGGATCCTGCAAAACTCCGTGCAGTTGCCGAGTTCCCCAAGCCAACTAATCTGAAGACACTACGCAGTTTCGTCGGCCTCTGCTCCTATTTTCGCCGCTTTGTGAGGAACTTCGCCATGATCATCGCCCCTTTGACTCAACTGCTGGCTGGAGACAACGCCCTAGCCGCCTGGTCGAAAGCATGCGATGACGCGTTCACCACCCTTCGCCATCTGCTCACCTCTCCTCCTATTCTGCGGGATTTTGACCCCGATGCCCCAACTGAAGTCCATACAGATGCTAGTGGAGTCGGCCTTGGGGCGGTTCTTGCCCAACGCAAAAGTGGTCTTGTGGAATACGTCGTTGCTTATGCTAGCCGCACGCTGACAAAGTCGGTGCTGAACTACTCTGTTACAGAAAAGGAGTGTTTAGCCATACTGTGGGCCCTTACGAAATTTCGACCTTATTTATACGGCCGCCAATTTGATGTAGTAACGGAACACCATGCGCTGTGCTGGCTCTCCTCATTGAAAGACCCCTCTGGCCGCCTCGCACGCTGGGCACTCCATTTGCAAGAGTACGACATCCGGGTTGTGTACCGCTCTGGACGCAAGCACACCGATGCCGACGCTCTCTCCCGCTCGCCACTATCACCTGACCCTGATCCTGACAGTCTTTGCCCACTCAACTTTGTCCTCTCAGCACTTGCCATCGATGACATGCGCTCTGAGCAGAGCAAGGACCCTTGAATTTCTTCGCTTTTGGAGTTTCTCTCTGATCCTACCACTGTTACGGCGTCTAGGACTCTACGGCGGCAGGCGCATCACTTTGTTATTCGCGACCAACTCCTATACCGTCGCAATTATCTCCCCGAGGGTCGGCAATGGCTCCTAGTAATACCGCGTCATCTTCGGGCTGATTTATGCGCATCGTTTCACACTGATCCCCAATGTGCACACGGTGGCGTGTTAAAGACCTATATACACCCGCCTTAGGCTCCGGTATTACTGGCCTGGCATGTACAAGTTCGTTCGGAAGTACGTCCGCTGCTGCCTCGACTGCCAGCGCCGAAAGTCGGCCCCTACTTCCACTGCCGCACCCTATACGGTTTATGTCGAAGTGATTACTGAAAATGATCAGATAGAGTATATTCCGAGTAGTTCCCTGTGAGCGGGTTGGGCGTGAAACGACCTGATGAAGATTGAAGGTTAGCATGAGGTCAAACAATACATCCGAAGCTGATGATGAGTAGCACATAGTATTCCAGTTAATGTCTGGCAGATTAAAGTCACCCATGAGGACAACGCGTGAACCACATACGTGATGTTCCATGTAATCATGAATTACACTGATAGAAACGTCACCAGAGTTTGGGCTCCGATAAACACAACCTATGAACATGCTCGTACCGTCACAAAGTAGTTTGCCAAAAATTGCTCCAGTGCTTTGTACTTCTGGAAGAGCTACAAAGGAAAGCTCTTTTTTATCAATAACACCACTCCACCGCCACGTGTGGGGCGGTCTTTTCGGATCACAGAATAGTTGGCCGGTGCAAACTCGTGATCAAAAACGTCAGGCGTGAGCCAGGTTTCAATGGTGGCAGCTAGGTGAGGTTCATGATCAATGATAAAATTTTCAAGTGATTGAGGCTTGTTGTTTATGCTTCTTGCATTCACCGTAAGGAGTGCTAGTTCGCCGATTTTGCAGTGCGACGAGTAATAGTTCCCTTTTTTGTTTGGTCGTTGGGTATGTTCACCGTCTTTGCTGCACTTGCAGTTGCTAAGTCCACTTCTACGCGTTTTTTTATCAAGTGGTACCCTGTCATCCTTCTCATCGCTCCAAACATATGCACGATTATTTATATATAACTTATCAAAAACTAGGGAAACTTTCTCAATATTTTGTCGGTTTGCTTTCGCACTGCTCCAAAGTTTCCTTCGGACATGGCGTACGCGTTTCGAAAAGTCTTCTCCAATGAATAGGCCTGTGTCTCTAAGCTTATATCGCCGTTTTAGTATTGAAGATTTGTCTCTTGTGTCCAGTAGCTTAAGAATTACAGGCCTAACCTTGTTTGGCGCTGCTCTTCCTATCCGATGTACACATTCGGTTGCTACCGGTTTTAATTCTAGGGTGTCTACAATTACGTTTTTGTTCACTGCGTTTTCAAGTATCAAGGGTCTCTCTCCCTCTACCTCCGGTAAGCCATATATTAGCAGGTTAGTTTGCCTGCTAGGATTCTCTAGATCGTCGATTTTTTCTTGCATGGATTTGATAAGAATATTCATATTTGCTATTTGTTCTTGACAACAGCCAACCTTTTCTACTAGACTTGTCAGCAAGTCTAGTTTCTTGTCTATTTTAGCCAGACGACTTTCTTTAATATATTTTATATCCGCAGCTATTTCTTTTAATTGTTGGCTGATTTCAGGGCCTGGATTCGTCTCAATGTCTACGACAAGCAATAGGAGGTTAAGTATAGGCACCGCATGCTCAACTATAACAGCCCATAGCCGTGGGCACGGCAGCAAAACTAAAAAAGGGTCGTTTGAAAGGATACACTTTTCATATCGCTTCCTCACCTGTAGGACGAAGATAAACGGATTATTAGGTGACCGCATGCCGTGAGTGCCACCGTGCCCAATGGCTCCGCCTTGCTTGGGATGGTCTTTTATAGCTGGGTAGACTGGCGGCGCGGAGCACAGGCTATGCGCATAGTTTATGCGCCCAGCGTCCACGCAGGTAGACGACGAATGATGCAGCACGGGTTCCCATGACTTGATCACCACGGAATGTCGTGCGTTGATACTGGTGACATTGACGCCATATGTTGTTCCGGCTTGTCCTGGTGGCTCGAAACACAGACCGGCGTGGAGCAGCAGTCCGATAGCAAGCTGTAGGACGAAGATCAACGGATTATTAGGTGACCGCATTCCGTTAGTGCCGCCGTGCTCAATATTCAGTCAATGCTGCCGCATTGCAGTTTAAATCCATACGGGTTCTGCCGCAATTTATTTGCTCTTGTAATAAGAAACTGAGACTCACTGAATCCCACTGTTGCTGAGAATTCATTTCTGCGAAAAAATTTTCATGATCCAAAATGAGCTGCTAGCTTTACAAGAAGCCTGAATGTCATGTACAACCATCAAATTTAGATTGCACTTATAACGCATCTTTTTTCGTTTTTCATTGTAAGCGTACATGTTTATTGAATCATGATTACCAATAATGCGTTAGCATTCTTACAATAATCCCGGCAATTTCCGTGAGCTTTGTACCTTTGAATGTATGTATATTGTGGGTGTTTATTACGCACATCTTCCTCAACTGTATGTTATCATCATCATCCTCGCACTTTTACCTATCCTCCTCTTCGCCTGTATATGTGTTCATCATCATCGCCTGTGTGCTGCGCTGGTTCGCTGACGAGCTCCCGGGCCTAATAAACGTCGTTCCAACCGAGACGTCACAATATCACCGTCTTCCTGGCGTGCTTTTATTTCGAGAGCAATTATATGGATACTCCAAACGCATTTCTGCTGTCGCCGTGATGTTCCGTATAAAGCCCAAGGGCAATAACACCACCACCGCGCGCCGTATGCTGTATTGCGAGTGAAAGCGCGGGAGGGGAGCCGACGATCGCGGCTCAATCTGGCATGTAGCGCCCGCATAAGAGGGAAGCTGAAAGGAAACACGCCGTCTTGCGTTGCGTGAAACGCCGAGGCGGGATGGGACAGAGGGGGGTGGGGGGGGGGGCGGGGGGGCGGCGTTGTTCTCCGACAGCAACTGCGTACTTCGCGACTGCGCGCAGGGGGAACCGACCATCTCGGCTCAATCTCGCGCATATGGTGGGACCCAATTGGGTCCCAATGCCCCGCACTGACGACGCCAATGCCCCTCATGCGGGGCCCAATGCGGGTCCCGATGCGGGACCCGCATTTAATGCCAATGCGGGACCCAATGCCCCGCATTGACGACGCCCTTGATTCCCTCCAAGGTGCGGAATACTTTTCCAGCCTCGATTTGCGTTCCGGTTACTGGAAAATCCCCATGCACAAAGAGGATAAAGAAAAAACGACGTTCGCAACCCCCGATGGACTGTACGAGTTCAACGTAATGCCTTTAGGGCTCTGCAACGCACCCGCGACATTTGAGCGCATGATTGATAACTTGCTGCGTGGCCTGAAATGGAAGACCTGCCTTTGTTATCTGGACGACGTCATTTTTTCATCGACATTTAATCAGCACCTGCAACGCTTGGATGAAGTTCTGATGTGCCTCACCTGCGGTGGTCTTCAGCTGAACACCAAGAAATGCCGTTTCGCCAGCAAATCCATTAAGATCCTGGGTCATTTCGTGAGCAGGGATGGCATTCAGCCGGACCCTGACAAGACTGCTGCAGTTCTTCGCTTTCCTCGTCCTGACAGACCCAAAAACTTGCGCACTTTCCTTGGCCTCGCCTCTTATTTCCGTCGCTTTATCCAGAACTTTGCCTCCATCGCAGCTCCATTACACAAGCTACTAGCTTCTGGCGTGCCCTTTCTGTGGTCCCAGGAATGCGAATTAGCATTTGCACGCTTGAAGGACGCCCTCACATCTACACCTGTGCTTTGCCATTTTGATGAGGCCGCACCGACTCTCCTACACACAGACGCTAGCGGCCACGGTATAGGTGCTGTTCTTCTGCAACGCGACAACTCTTCGCGAGAGAGAGTCATTTCATACACCAGCCGTGTACTCAGTGCTTCCGAAAAGAACTATACGATCACTGAGCAAGAGTGCCTGGCTATTGTTTGGTGAATACAGAAGTTTCGCCCTTATCTCCACGGCCGCCATTTCACCATCGTTACGGACCACCACGCTTTATGCTGGCTTTCCAAGCTCAAGAACTTTTCTGGACGCCTGGGTCGCTGGATTTTACGCCTCCAAGAGTATGATTTCGAAATCATATACAAGTCCGGGAAGAAACACCAAGACTCCAACGCTCTTTCTCGCTGCCCGCTTCCTACGGCCTCGCTCGACGCCTCTGCAATTGCTTCGCACGTCACCAGTTCGACCGACACTGCTACGGTTTCCTCCCTGGCCTCAATGTACCAACTGCCTTTCAACGATGATCAGCCACTCGCCTTTCGTCAGCTGGCTGACCCGTACTGTCAACGCTTCATTGATCACCTCTCTGGGGCTTCTCGTCCACCTAACGCGCGCCTCCGTCGCCAGCTCGCGCGCTTTAAGCTGGACGATGGCGTGCTGTATCGCCGTATTGACCATCCTGACGGGCAACGCTGGGTGCCAGTTCTACCACGCTCTCTCCGACTTCGTGTCCTCAACGCCTTTCACGATGATTTCACAGATGGCCACCTTGGGTTCCATAAAACCTATGACCGCATTCGAAGTCGTTTCTATTGGCCTGGCCTTTCTGCTAGTGTCGCCAGATACGTCGGTTCCTGCTCTCCCTGCCAGAGTCGCAAGCTCCCAACATCTGCTCCTGTCGGCCAATTACAGCCGCTTCCGTGCCCTGCAGCCCCGTTCGAAGTTGTTGGGATCGACCTTTACGGGCCCCTTCCGGTCACTACTGCTGGCAATCGATGGATAGTGACTGCCGTCGACCATCTCACGCGCTACGCTGAGACAGCTTCTGTGCTTACTGGCTCTGCTTCGGAAGTTGCTCACTTCGTTCTTGAAGCTATTATTCTACGCCATGGTGCTCCTCGTGTACAGCTCAGTGACCGTGGAAAGGCGTTCCTTTCCCAACTGCTAAACGAAGTTCTTCGAGCCTCCGGCACAGCCCACAAGACAGCTTCTAGCTATCACCCCCAGACTAACGGCCTGACCGAGCGGTTTCATCGCACCCTTGCCGACATGATCGCCGGGTATATTCAACCAGACCACAAAAACTGGGATGTTCTTTTACCATTCGTCACTTTCGCCTATAACACGGCCGTGCAGCGCACAACTGGCTACTCGCCATTTTACCTCGTTTATGGACGCTCCCCTACTTTCTTTCTGGACGTTTCATTCTTCAATTCCAAGGCTAATACATCTCTATCATCGCGCGAAGAGTACATTTCCCGAATCGACCACTGTCGCCAGCTTGCTCGCCTGAACACGGAGGCCAGACAACAAGACCGGAAAAATATTTTCGACGAATGCCATCGCGTTGTATCTTTTCGACCTGGTGACGAGGTCCTGCTCCTGTTCGCACCCCTGGTTTATGCGAAAAATTCCAGCCACGGTTCATCGGGCCGTACATAGTCCTTGGACAGACACCGCCTGTCAACTATCGCGTTACTCCTCTTGACGCCCCCACAGACCGCCGTTGCCGCAATACCGAGGTTGTCCACGTCTCCCGCACGAAGCTCTTCACGCGGCGTGCCTCGACACCTTGACGGCCGACCAGGATGGCCGCTTTCACGTCGGGGGGAAATTAGTGTGGGCGTTTATTAAGCACATCTTCCTCATCTGTATGTTATCATCATCATCCTCGCACTTTTACCTATCCTCCTCTTCGCCTGTATATGTGTTCATCATCATCGCCTGTGTGCTGCGCTGGTTCGCTGACGAGCTCCCGGGCCTAATAAACGTCGTTCCAACCGAGACGTCACAATATCACCGTCTGCCTGGCGTGCTTTTATTTCGAGAGCAATTATATGGATACTCCAAGCGTATTTCTGCTGTCGCCGTGATGTTCCGTATAAAGCCCAAGGGCGATAACACCACCACCGCGCCGTATGCTGTATTGCGAGTGAAAGCGCGGGAGGGGAGCCGACGATCGCGGCTCAATCTGGCATGTAGCGCCCGCATAAGAGGGAAGCTGAAAGGAAACACGTCGTCTTGCGTTGCGCGAAACGCCGAGGCCGGATGGGACAGAGGGAGGGGGGGGGGGGAGGGGCGTTCTTCTCCCACAGCAACTGCGTACTTCGCGACTGCGCGCAGGGGGAACCGACCATCTCGGCTCAATCTCGCGCATATGGTGGGAAGCAAGGCTGCGCGGGAGGGAGGCGGGGCGGCGTTACTGGGGCACGTACTGCATACTTTGGACGGCCGCGTGTGGTCGCGTGCGTCTTATCTTGAAAGCGATCTGCAGGCAGCTCATACCTTTGTGCTTACGGTGTTCTCGTCGATGAGTTTGCGTTGAAGTGGTACACAACACGAAGGTCACTACGCTCGCTGCTGCTGCCGCACTTCCTGACCCCAGCGGTTTGACAGCGAGTGGCCGTTGTCATCGATTGTGATGCGTTCATGTTTGGCAGTGCGTGCTGACACCATGCTTGTTAATTTAGTTAGTCAGCGAATAGTTCAAAGTTTATACGGTCAATAAAAATACTAAATTAGCTGTCTACTAATTTGCTATTGCAATTGATGCTTTGTCTTTCGGAAGATACTGCGACTTTTTTTGTATAAAGTATTCTCCCTCTCTCTCGGGCTGCCGTGCTGAGGTCACAGCGTTCGAAGCCGAACGTCGGCCCAACATGGATGGTTGAGCATGTTACCATGTGTACCTACGTGCCTGTCTTAAGCCGACCTTTTTCAGGCCGACATGGGTCACTGTAGATCCCTGACGGGATACGTACCGCTGTTCAATGAAACTCTTTGACACCGGTTCGGAGCACTGGGTTTGTGCCCATCGGTCTGTGCTGGTCTTCAAGTAAACTGGCCGATACCAACTTGGGTCAGTGGGTATGTCCCAGTAGGTGCGGGTCGATCTTCAATGAACGTCTTTGACTCCAACTTGGGTCACTAGTATGTGCTACCAGGTGCGCCACAAGCGAGGGAACAATTCTCAGTGTGCCATCTCAAAGGCTAAGCGTTGTCGGGTCGATACGAGGTTTTCAGGGCAACGAAATTATTCCGCCTCGCCTGGGAAGTTCACTGACCACAGTTTTTTTTTTTTTGGCGCGGGCTCGTTGGTCATCCCTGCGCTGTCCTCGAAGTGCTATGACTAGCAGTGAAATATTGTTCCGGTGAGATTGTTCCGGCACGACTGGCGAGATGGTGTTCCCGACTTTCGATGCTGGTCGAGGAATTCTGCGACTTCGGGAGACACTTGGCTGAATCTGGACCCTAATTAGAAAAAACAGCTTACGCTAAAATGGTTTGTAAGAGAAAATTTGACCCAATCCTAATGCTGGACATAAAATTAGCGAAGGTAACCAGCCAATGGAACTGCGTACTTACAAATTAAAAGCTTTGCGGACTCTTCCCCTGGGTCGTGGCGAATCGATAAAGGATACCCGCAGTCTGAGTTGGCTGCACGGCGTCTCTCAGTAAACGTGAACAGCTTCGCTGCAGTGCTAACCCAGCCGCCGTCTATCGGGTGCTCGCCAAACATCTCATTTCCGAGTGGGTGTATGGCAGTCTTCGAACTAGGCGGAACCCACTTGGCAGAGGCGGTGCTTCATTGCTAAATATGGATGCCCAAGTGCTTGCTGTACTTTTTTGCATACGGTGCTGGCGAGAGAGCTGACTTCGAACTGATTTCGCGTAGGGTGTAGATTTGGAGCTTTTCGCGGACCAGAGAGCGAATCAACTCGCAATGCGAGGCGATTTCGCAGCCAAAGGTACTCGCGTATCCGGAGTTGAGGCGCCGTTTGCATGTGTAGTCTACATAACAAGAAACTCCGCCACAGTCTGCGGAGGATAGCGGAGAACTGAGGTCAGCTCCAATATGGGTCGGAGTTCCAGCGGCCTGGTGCAGTCCCTTGCATAAGCAAAGCTGCCTCCGCCAAAATATCGCGCACTGTGTTGAAGTACACGCCGAGTCCTCAGACGTTGGCGCTCTGCACACCATATGCGTGACGCGCGGTGCCAATTCTGCTCTTATTCAGTCACTGGTCTCCTACACCATTGGTAACATTAACCTAGTATAAACAAAGTGATTTCCTTAGTTCTTCGACGACACAGTAAAACCGTTCTCAGGACGTAGTATAATAAATTAAAAATAGCCTGAAGCCAGGGTTGAGAAATTGTTCGCAAAGCTTGTAATTAATAATGAGCTTTGTTGTTGCGCCATACCTTACACATAACACGCCAGCATTCTGACCAAACGTAAGCTCGCTATAACAGTTCTCTCGGGACAGTGCAAAACATGGCGGTGAGCGAATCACTTCAGGGCACTTGTAAAACAGTTTTTCACAAGACTGCATAAAGGCGCATAAAAGTAACGTGACAAGCCAACTAAAAATCAACGTCGGCACATTCAAAATCTAATTTTAACCATTATCTCCAAGAAGTTTGCCTCACCTATATTTTTTACACAGCCAATGACATTTCTAGTAAATAGCACATAGGCAATGAATAGTATTGTATTCATTATTTTATATTGAAAGCAATGAGCCAATGTATGTTAGCCATACGTTGACGAAAATATAAAACGACCTTACCTACGGCGTTCCCGCCATGATATGGACCGTATTGAACAACGTTCGGTTTCGTTGAATGTAACGTAGCGTTATACCCCTTATAAAAATGACTATTGAAATGTTGTTGGCATATTGTTGAGGAATTGTTGACACAATATCCTTTCAATAATGTCTCAATAGTTATTGAACGTACACAACAATACCTCAACAATAAAGTTGTTGAGCGCTTCACAACAGTAAAGTCATTGACTAATTGTTGTTGACATATTGTTGAATAATGTTGAGTACTATTGAGAATTTTTGAGCAATATTTACATTAAATATATATCTGAAACATACACATGTAGACGTGTATGTGTTTTACACATATATATTGTTTTATTGTTCACTTAATCACCACTAAACATATAGATTATCACATAACTTGAACAAAATGCCTATCTCTCGAGTCGTAACTGGGGGAGCTTGTGGCAAGACGACGCTGCCGCAGGCGTTCCGCTTCGTTTGCCCTAAATTCAGGGTCGGCGGCTCTTCGCTGACGTTTCGCCTGGGCTTCGGAAGCCGTCACGCTAGAATCAGCATGCTAGAATCGGACGACAAGCTTCGCTTACTAGAATCGGACGACAAGCTTTGCTTACGTAAGATATGCCTTTGCTTACGTAAGATGCTTACGGCGACAAGCTTTGCTTTCAGATATATATTCAATGTCAATATTGCTCAACACTTCTCAATAATACTCAACATTATTCAACAATATGTCAACAACAATTAGTGAATGACTTTACTGTTGTGAAGCGCTCAACAACATTGTTGTTGAGGTATTGTTGTGTACGTTCAAGAACTATTGAGGCATTATTGAAAGGATATTGTGTCAACAATTCCTCAACAATATGCCAACAACATATCAATAGTCAGTACTCCATTTTCTCTACAGAGGAAGGGCTGTTAACTTTGTCTCTTTGGGTCCCACGTATGACAAGGGCAGTTCAAGGAAGCGTTACAGGTCCCCGTGCCCACAGGGGATATGTGCCATTGAGCTTGGACCCTTTCTGCACGGCCTCCAGGATCGGCCCACATGAAACGGGTGCCATTGATCTTGGACCCTTTCTGCACTGCCTCCAGGATCGGCCCACTTTATCTGCCCCTGTATCTATCTGCCTTTTGAACGTCGCTATTGGAAATGTCAAAACTTCAGCATAATAGAAGTTACAGCTTGAGTGATATTGTCAAGAAACATTGGGAAGAACTCGCAAGCAATATTTTTTTTGTAATTTGTTTGGAGAGTAACTAGCATGTGTAGTAAAGGGTTGGTGCCAGAGGCCCCTCTTTTTTTCAAGTTTGACTGGCTGCTCGGATGATCTCGTTTTGTTCTCGCAACTTGTCATAGTGGTTTTTGATGTCTGGCAAAGCCAATGTCAAGCAGACACCATTTACTATTTTGTTTGCTCATATGTTTTGTTTATATCAAGTACAATGCATTGCATGTACGGTACGCTATATTGCAGTCTACGTCCATGCCACAGTTGTACTCGTGCCTAGGGGTGACAAAATTTCATTTTCAACTTGCCATATGTTCTCGTTTTGATTGCCCGGATAACAGCTTTGGCTTTTGGCTCAAGGTCACTTGAAGATCGCCGACAACGGGAGCTAAAAGCATTTCATACTTAAAAGAGTAGGCAACCTTAAACTTTGACTTAGGTGTTTCTTTTTGGCACTCGCATCCCGGTGTTGGTGTTCTGTGCTTTGGTAAGCAGTAATAAGTGATTTCTGATCAATTATAATTATTCCATACACTTCAGTAACTCAACTTGAACTAAGCTTATGCTTTGATATCATGTCTATAAAGAAACTGATGGATTTTTCGCTGTACTACTTTGTTTCTTTTTTTCCCGATTTATTTTTAATCTCGTCCCAGCTAATTAGTTATAATTATGCCAGACACTTCAGCAAGTCAGCTTGCAACAAAACTTATGCTTTGATATCATATCTATAATGAAAGTCATGAATTCTGAACTGAACCATTTTTTTCTATTTTTCTGATTTACTTGGATTGCATCCCCGGTCGTCTCAGCTAATTAGTTCTAATTATTCCAGACACTTCAGTAACTGAACTTATAGCTTAACTTATGCTCCGATATTATATCTATAATGAAATTCGTGAATTTTGTACTGTACTATTTTTTTCGATTTATTTTCACCTCTTGATCATCTCAGGAGGTGAACTGGAAGTACTGTCCAAAGAACAAATGGCACTCGACGCTCCTGCCACTAAAAACTCCCGATACAGCTTTCTATTGCTCAATACGTGCAACATAAAATTGATTTTTTTTCTTTTTTTTTTTGAGCGTGAAAGAAGCCCGCGAATACACGCAAAATTGCCGCACAAGTAGCCGCTCGAGGCACTATGCGTGTATCCGCGGGCTTCTTTCACGCTCGGAAAAACACTTTTATGTACCACGTATTGGGCAACAGAAAGCTGTATCGGGAGTTTTTCCTGTTGCTCTATAATTTTCTGATTGACACTTTTCAGCTAAATATAATATCTGAGAAGCTAATTATTTATTATTAATTTTAATGATTATCTAATTATTTATGTATTGAAAAAAATGAGTATCTGTAAGCGACGGCAAACAACATTACCTTGGTTCTGTCCAGCTACGTGGCATTTGCCTATATCTAAGTGTCGGTGCAAGAAAGTTGGGACACCCTGTATATACTGGGTGTTCAAAATTATAGGCTTTACGAAAATTTTTAAAAATCACTTGTAGCAGGTAGCATAATTCTTATCACTTAGCTTGGTTATTCGAAGAAACGGACATTAGTAACACAAGAAATTGAAACTAATATTCTAATAATTAACAAAAAATGACTAATGAACTTCTTAGTTAATTATTTTACGACACATATTGCAATATATGAATTGTAGCCGGTGAGTTTGCAAGACGCATCCACCTAAAATGAATTTCCAGTACAACACCAGTTTCGAGATATTATTGCCCAAAGTGTGGGACGAAATACAAGGGCGTTTTAGTTACTTTTGCGCTTCAATGTATAAAACAGCATTTTGGTAACAAAGTAAGTGTAACAACAGTGCATTTTTACGGCGAGTTTGATGGCGCATATCTCCGAACTGGTGTCATTCTGGAAATTCATTCCAAGTGGATACGCCTGACAAGCTCACGGCTCACATTCGTAAATCGTAATAGTGATTTCTTCTTAATTAGTGGAATGTATGTTTCGATTGCTCGTGCTACTAGTGCCCGCCTCATAGATTAACCCAGCTCAATGATAAGAATTATGCTACCTGCCACAGGCGATTTCTAAAAATTCCGCAAGATTTAAAAATGACCACCCTGTATATAATATATATATATATATATATATATATATATATATATATATATATATACAAAATTGGACCACAAGACAAACGTCCCAACAAGCAGTGACCATTGACCGATGATTGGGCACCTCCTGGATTCCCATCGACTTCTATTGTAAGTGGCCAGTGCCCTGTCTGTGTCAGAAAACGGCATTGCCTCCATGTTAAATATGGGCAAGATGGTGGGAAAATTAGTATGTAAGCATAATAAATAAATCTGTTTTTTAAAGAGTGCGTTTTGTTTAGTTGTTAGCCCTTAGCGCACAATAAAATGACACAAGTTTGGGTGATCTCTGCGACGTGGTGTCCATATTTTACATGAAAGCCTAGGTCTATTCTGTAACACGTAGAGACGGGGTGCTGGCCAGTGTGCTGGGAAACTGCTTGGCCACCACGCACAATCTACGCTGTTATACTTTGCTGGTAGCAAATCGTAGCGCAGAAGCACAGGTACAAATGTTTAATCAATGGGACGGCATGCTGTCTACCGTTCGTCAGGATGTCAAACTAACAAGCACGAACAGCGACAATTGTGTACGTTGCTGGTCCGTAGTTCATTTCGCGCCGGTTGCTTCACGTATTAAAATAAATATTTCTTTTTAATACAAACGATTAAAACTGTGCGCGCACACAGGGCGCGACATTTGCGACGTTTGAATTTTGCACTATTTCCCGCGCGCTCCGTACGTGACCGGCCGGCGCACTGCGTTACCGCGATAAAGAAAATAGTTCCTCAAGGAAGCTAAGCATAAAACTTTCACACTCTTGCAAACCACAGAAATTGTTAAGAAATAACATTATATTACAAGATTTGTTCATAAATATGGCAATTCATATGTATGAAAGCGTGGATTTGTATGCGTGTTATTGTGTGAATGCGCGCTTGCGCTGTTGACTCTTTGGCGCATTCCAGAACTTTGTGCGTGCGGCGTATGTGTGCGGGTTGCGTGATGAGTTAGCTGCGTTTTCTGTGCCCTTTGCCTCGCTGTGACATCTTTGGTATATTCCAACTTGGTGCTCGCTCTTTATGGGCTACACGTTGCCTCGAAGATCACCATAATCGCCTCCGACTCAGCCACATCGAAGGTGAGTGAGTGTTTCGAATTCCACTTGCTCGTTCTTTGCGACGCTATCAGCAAAAGTGCGTACAGAGCCCGTGCGTGTCTTCCACGCGCCTCTGTGCTCGTTTTCATTACTGGTACTATCCTTCCGTTGCGAGAATTGGTTGTGCAGCACTAGATTTGTGATATTGAGCATGAAGTTTTGTCCTGATTTAACTTCACAGCGCGCTTGCGGCGACGTAAAGCAGCTATGTGGAGCCAGCTAAAACAGGGCATGTTGTGCGCGCCACGATTTTTGGTACGGTGTTCCAGCACCGATTGAAATTAGCCTTATTAATGAGCGCTCGGTGCTCTGCCGTTTTGGTGGGCAGCTATGTAGAGCCAGCTAAAACAGGGCATGCTGTGCGCGCCACGATGTTTGGCACGGTGTTCCAGCACCGATTGAAATTAGCCTTATTAATGAGCGCTCGGGCTTTGCCGTTTTCGTGGAAACAATGCGACGTGAAATAATCCGAACTGTACTGTAATCAAGTATATTTCGTTCGCGCAACGCCGTCCATTGACGTGCATCTACTACATGGCGTGTCGGGATCGTCGAAAATATGCGCGGGGCGTTTTGCCGTTCTAATGTATTCTGCTGCGCTGTTCGCTGGAGGATCGAGTGCCCAGAGTCCACTGACACGCCGTGCGGTAGACACGCGCTGTGGCGCGATAATAATAAAGAATTGTAATGGCGTGTATGTGATTCTATGTGATAGGTGAGACAAAAAAGGGCTGATGCCAGTGAATGCTGTGAAATCATCAGGTTATGTGTGGTTTGTTTTCCGCCGGTACGCGCGCGGTGAACTTTTTTTTAACCATTATCTCCCTTCGACGCCATCGAGTACTTCGCGCTAACGCCTTCGCGTAGGCGCTCTATATTCACGGAAAAATTAGATTCTGTGGGATGCTATGTTCTGCTTTAGTGGGATGAAACATTCCAAATAATGTCATCGTGTGAAGTTTCAGCCTTTGGCCCTTCAGTAACTGATTGATATAACTAAGTTCGAAAATCAGTAAAGGAACGAGATGCTTGGGCATATTTGCCGTGTCGTCCCACTGTGCTCCCAGAGGCATGTAATGGTTATCGACAAATGTCAAAAATTAGCAAGGCTTTTTATGAGATAGAAGCAGACAGCTATGTCAATAAGTTATTTTTGCTTTGAATCACACACTAAAGAAGAGAGAGAGTTAAAGGGGAGCGTATCTTGTGATCTAAATGACGCTTTGCCATAAGCTTGGAACAATTGTTTGTTGGTGGAGCAGTTCTGTGGAATACTTAGAGAGTAAGCAAACTGCAGTAGCAGCAGTTAGACGGGGAGTAAAAAATGCAACACTGGTTTTATATGAACGAGCTACCTTTAAGATGTGGCCGCAACAGTTCATGCAGTAGATGAGCAAAAATTATTTTTAAATTTAGGAGAGAAATTAAAAATAAATTATTTGCCCACCTCACACTGCCAGTGGCAAGAGCAGCCATGCTTTAATGTTTTCAATCAGTCATTTATATCCATCCATTTATGTCGGCCTAATCGTCCATGTAGATGTTTTGATTGCTGCTTTTGAGTTATCGTGGCGTCACATTTTAATGCTGACATCTGTTTTCAGAATCAAAATGAGCCTGGAGACGCCACAGCCGGAATGCGAAAGATGAATTCTTTGGCCATTCATCGTCTAGCGTCACCATGATCAAATGCACTGTTGCCAGGAGAATGTATTGCCGGGAGGTATTCTCCTTAAGATTTAGTAAAAATGGTAGCAATAAGTGTCTCCTTTGCGATTTTGCATAGCCTTTGATTTGTGAGTCGATTAATTTATTTGATGAGGTGGGCAGTTGGCACACCCTGCCTTTGTGTCTTATGTACAGATTCAGCTGAGTAGGTCTGGGACACAGCAAGCGAATCTGATGTGTAGTCGTAATCGCATTAACGTCGACAGTTATCTTCCTGTTTGAGCTGCTACTGCTGCTTGCCAACACAAGCAGCAGTTGCCCAAGATGGCGTGAAAGAGGTTCAGTGAAGAGTGGCACATACTCTGAGTCACATACCCAGAGATCCAAGCAGGTCCATCAGATGGTTATTAACCCACTTCCCTCACCATAGCAACCCTACCCCTTAGGCCATTGACCACCAAGTGACACAACTTGGCTGGAAAATACTTAGAGACAGACACCCGAAAGTATGTGAAGTATCCTAAAAATGCTACTTGCATTAAAGTTTTCAATGCTTTGGTTTACTTACTATTTTATTTTGTACTGGGTGAATCCTTGTTTTTCTGAAGCACATGGCATCCTAACAGCATAACAAGCTATGACATTAGTTTTAGTTGTTTTTATTAGTGACATTAGTTGACATTTTAGGTCTGGAGCAGGCAGTATTTCTGTGATTTATTCGGTGTGTGGCTGTTGTGTAAATAATCCTTAAACTACCTCACTAATATTATTTACCTAAACGTGCCGTTTCACATAGGTTGGAGAAGTGCTCATTCAGATGATCCTGGCACAGCTTGCCATGGTGGACCAGGCAAGTTTGCAAGGGCCTTGATTCACAATGTGTTCACAGAGAACCTCATGGGCCACTCACTTCTCGGAAACAACACCACCAATAGGCAAAAAGAGGCTCTTGGCCTTATCAGGGTCAACGCTGTTATAGGCAAGTACCGTACATCCTTTTACCCATTGCATTTTTGCCTTCACATTTTGTACTTGGAATTACCAGCTTGCTATTAGCACAACAAATGACTTTCAAGTAGCCTGTGTCTGCAACTACGTGCTACAATAGCCTACTATTTGGAATGAATGTTCATTTGATCTCAAGTCTCTAACGCCTCCATACTAAAGTGCTAAATTTTAAAAGCAGCCTTAACTGCCAGACGTGATTGGTGGCTCCAACTGACAAAGTTAGGTGTATTTGCGCATTAGTTGCACTACTTGACTGTCATTGCAATGAACAGTTGGAATGAAGCAATTACTAATCTGTAGTACCAATCTGTGAAGCTTGCTACCAATCTGGTGCTATAGCAGGTGTGCTTAAGTAGCCTGAAAGTGTTGTTATAATATAGGAATTGTGGAGAAGCTATGCTCAAGTGCAGTTACTGCTCAACTCGAGGGACAGCACTTCCACCAAATTTCAGCAATCAATATGGCCCTCCAGATTCTGTAACGCAAAACATAGTGGTTTCACCTATTTCAACAGACCACATTGAATTAAAGTTGCTCCTGTCTTGAAGGAGGTCCATGTGGTGGCGGACAGTAGCCTTTAAGCAGAGGGAGCTTAAGTTACGGGGCATAATTGTTTGGTTGTTTCGATCAAAGCAACAATAGGAACAGTTGCCAAATTCTTTGTCAACATTGCTATGTTTAGCAATGTCCATTCATTCTAGGCACTCAACCAATTAAGATCCAATTTATCACGTATTCTAGGATGTGGAAAAAACAAAGGTATTTATTTGACTTTTCCTCACGTTCCCATAAAATGATCAGTACTCAATAGGCCCTTGGCAGCTACTATATAAAGCTTCTTACAGAACATGAGGCATGTCCACAGCTCCCACTCTGAAATTGTTGGAAATGTCTCCTGCTTTCTTACTTCAAGGACGCACTTGCCTGTTTTCAGCGTTATTATAAACCAGTGCTCAAGTACTATAGGTTTAGATTTATCAAAGATTGAATGAGCTTTGTAGGTGTTCATGTTTAACCCTTTGAGGATCACATATTTTCCGGCAAACGTCCCCCAATTTAAGCGTTATATTTTTATTCTGGATTGTTCTTCAGTGACCTTTCCAGAAAAAAAATGGGTAAATAATTTTTTAGGTCACAAAGTGACAAAGGTTTCTTAGTGTCCGCTGTTTTACACCATGTTTATTGTAGCATGCAGGGCAAACTAGCATAATCAAATTTTTTAAATGTAATGACACTCACAAAACATTAAACTAGGTGAATACTCCCAAACTACTGCAGTGATGGGCACCATAGAATAAAGAGAAAGATCAGTTTTGGAAGAAGCCAAGGGGCAACAGCACAATCAGGATTTTTGTAGAAGTCGCAGAAGGTTACAGAATCTGTAATGTGATGCTTGGGGACACTTCATTCTTAAAAGGTATGCTTATTTATATGTTCTTTTGCCGCCTCATATTTATGGTTGTGACCACACGATTTGTTTCCACCACTCTACATGCATGGCAGTGACCCTCAAAGGATTAGCAGAGCCAGTCCACTTGCATATTTCTCTTGTAAGACTGAGCATTTCTTCGTATTTCTTCTTCGCATTTATTTGCGTTAGTGTAACCAGGTCGGCGTGCAACTGCAGTAAATCCTCGTTATAAGCAGTATTTTGTTTTCACTAGAGAGGCATAAGAATGGTCATCACGATGCGAGAAGTGCACTCCAGTAGCATATGAGCTTGTAAAACAAATTCAGATATACCACACTCAATTCTGGCCGCATAACCGTATTTGGAGCAACTCCTGCAAGGAAAAGTTCAATAAAGTGCTGCTGAAATGAGGTTTATTGATGCAGGCGTAGATGTAGGTCCTTCGGGTAGACTGGCACAGAACGGGCGGCTAAACAGTTACGTCGGGCAGCGCTCTTAGCGGTAACTTCGGCGTCGTCTTTTGCGGAGCGATCACGATGCTGCTACTGCTGGTGGTGTGCATCATCTGCAGAACATATTGCACGTCTTCTTCATCACAATCACCCCCGGGATAAAAAGCAGCCATCCTGGTGACTCAAACAGTAGTGATCACGAGCGGCTCACGGTAGGGCTTAAGGCGATCGACGTGAACAATGTCACGTCCACGACAACGGAGGTCAGAGGGGGGTGTCAGTGGTTCGATTACGTAATTCACCGCAGACGTGCGCTGGACAATGCGATAAGGTCCATCGAAGCGGGGAAGAAGTTTTGAAGAGAGCCCAGGAGCATGCGCAGGTACTGACAGCCGGACGAGGTCGCCGGGAGAGAAGACAGGTTGCTCACAGTGAGCGTCATGGAGCCTTTTCTGGCGCTGTTGCTCGGTGGTGGTGAAGTGGCGCGCTAACTTGCGACACTCCTCGGCATGACGTGCTGCAGTCGAAACGGGCACACACTCAGAAGCATCGGGCTGGTAGGGTAGCAGGGTGTCCATGGTGTGGGATGGGTGACGGCCATAAAGCAAAAAGTAGGGAGAAAAGCCAGTGGTAGTCTGGGTTGCACTGTTGTAGGCGAACGTAACAAATGGTAGGATAAGGTCCCAATCTGTGTGGTCAGATGCGACGTACATGGCCAGCATGTCACCCAGGGTCCGGTTGAAACGTTCCGTGAGTCCATTCGTCTGGGGGTGGTAGGCAGTGGTTGTTCTATGAATAACGTGGCACTGAGCCAGAAGAGCTTCGACAACCTCAGACAAAAAGACGCGCCCTCTGTCGCTGAGAAGTTCACGAGGTGGGCCGTGACGGAGGATGAAACAGCGGAGCAGGAAGGAGGCGACGTCGCGCGCAGTGGCGGAAGGTAGTGCCGCAGTTTCAGCATATCGCGTAAGATGGTCGACGGCGACGATGATCCAGCGGAGCGATCACGATGCTGCTACTGCTGGTGGTGTGCATCATCTGCAGAACATATTGCACGTCTTCTTCATCACAATCCCGGGGGTGATTGTGATGAAGAAGACGTGCAATATGTTCTGCAGATGATGCACACCACCAGCAGTAGCAGCATCGTGATCGCTCCGCAAAAGACGACGCCGAAGTTACCGCTAAGAGCGCTGCCCGACGTAACTGTTTAGCCGCCCGTTCTGTGCCAGTCTACCCGAAGGACCTACATCTACCCCTGCATCAATAAACCTCATTTCAATTGGTGGAAGGTGCTGGGTACGACCTGCCAAGCTTCCATCCTGGAACTCCGCACCCGTACGCTTCGTCCCGCTATGCCCGAAGACGCAACCACGCCCCCACCGTCCACGGCCCTGCCATCCACGGCCCCGCCATCTACGGCCCCGCCATTCACGGCCCCTCCGCCCGTCATCTGCTCCGGGGTGCCTTACCTGAGGGATCCGGTGGTCTTCAGCGGCACCGACGACAGTGATGTGGAGGACTGGCTATCGACTTATGATAGGGTAAGCGTCCCCAACCGATGGGATGACACCGCTAAACTGAACAATGTCATCTTCTATCTTTCAAATGTGGCTCATCTGTGGTTTAAAAACCACGAGAAAGATTTTACCACCTGGTCTGCATTCAAGGCCGCCCTCATAGATGTGTTCGGACGCCCCGCCGTGCGCCAGTTACGCGCTGAACAGCGTTTGCGCCAGCGCGCCCAGCAGCCGGGCGAGTCGTTCACAAGCTACATTGAGGACGTTCTTGACCTCTCGAAGCGCGTCAATGCCTCGATGCCCGAGTCTGACAGAATCAAGCACATCTTGAAAGGCATTGACGATGACGTCTTTCAGATGCTTCTTGCAAAAAACCCCACCAGCGTAGCGGAACTCATCAAACTGTGTCAGAGCTACGATGAACTCCGGAAACAGCGGGCCTTGACTCGTCGCCTGGTTACTAACGACGACAGCCTCGCAGGCCTGGCCGTCCACTCGGACCAGTCAACACTGCTGCCACAGCTCCAGGCGTTCATACGCGAGGAAGTTGCTCGGCAGCTCTCACTGGTGCAGTTTGCTCAGCAACAGCCCCAGCCCCGTCCTGCTCCTTACCTGTCACCCGCTATTCGGCAGGCGATCGAAGCAGAAATTGCCGACGCTGTGCCAGTGTCCCCTCAGTCACATCCGGTAGCTGCTCCTCTCACGTACGCCGACGTCGTCGCACGGCCTCGAATGCACCCTGCTTTCACACCGCGTCAACCACTGCACGCGCCGACCCTACCCCGCACCTCCACCAATTGAAATGAGGTTTATTGATGCAGGCGTAGATGTAGGTCCTTCGGGTAGACTGGCACAGAACGGGCGGCTAAACAGTTACGTCGGGCAGCGCTCTTAGCGGTAACTTCGGCGTCGTCTTTTGCGGAGCGATCACGATGCTGCTACTGCTGGTGGTGTGCATCATCTGCAGAACATATTGCACGTCTTCTTCATCACACTGCACATTTTGATATGAATGTTGAGAGAACTAATTTTAGTTGCCAGTAGTCTACCTTTAAGTTTTTTCACCAACAGTATGAAGTCTTTTTTCCACCATTTTGTTCCTAAGCAAGCAACGTTCACATTTTCACATCAAGGATACTCATGAAGTTATTCTGCCACAGTGGGCTTTTCCTGTTTGCCTTCTGCATATTGTACTAAGTGGAGTCCTCCGGTGCCACTCCACCTTGAAAGCTGGTCATTCTCTAGAATTGAACTCGGGAAAACTTGGAATAAACAAAACAAATGAAACAGTTTCATTACAACAGGGTGTACTGTATGTCGCACTTTTGCATGTGGAACATTAATCTTTAACGTCACGCGGTTTTTCCTTTTTTTACAGGCTTTACCTGTCACAAGTTTC
This sequence comes from Dermacentor silvarum, assembly GCF_013339745.2. Classification (NCBI taxonomy): domain Eukaryota; kingdom Metazoa; phylum Arthropoda; class Arachnida; order Ixodida; family Ixodidae; genus Dermacentor; species Dermacentor silvarum. Next base: position 51,581,284 of record NC_051155.1, read on the forward strand.
CTGGGACAAACATGGCCTACATTAAGAACACTCTGGCCTCACTTCTCGCAAGGGACCTGAAGTGTCCAGAAGAGCTCAAGTCTGTGGACAGTTCAAGTGTTGTGCACTTGCAGCCCTCAACATTTTTTTTATTATTATGATGTTTCTAGTCACCTGAAAAACCCAGGTTCGATGGTTCAGACACAAGTACTGTGTTGTGATTAATAATGAATTGCACAAGTGGTGCGCTTTGTACTTTAGTACATTTTTACGTAAATCTTTAATATATTTCTACAAAAGCTAGTGTTTCTTGACTATTTTATTTCATAGGTATCTCGGGTCATTTCGTGCCAAGACTGTTCCATGACGGCACACCATTTCAAGTTTGTTTGATGAAGTAAAAGTAGGGCCAGTGAGAAATTTTACAGAAAATTAGGTTTCATACGTACACCGGAAAGTGGAATCTGTGCTATTGTCAGAGTGGTTCTGTTTAAGGAAAACTACATATTAACATTTGTTTGTAGTAATGGTTTATTTTGCTATTTCAAAACAGTAAGAATTAAGTGTTAAAGTTTGCGTAAATTCAGAGTGCAACAACAGTTCTCGGGCAAGGCAACGATGTGCTTTCTTTCATGTATGCATGAAATCTGATTTCTTGCAAATTCTTTCATTCTAACTTGTTTTGCAGCGCTCAAAAATTAAAAAAAAATTTCCTCATGCCAGTTCCATTTAAGTCTTCCAGCAGGTAACTAATGGCCACTGTGTATCAGATAAAAATCTCAAGTAGTCAAAGTGAATAAATCGCTTGGTATGTAATGACCTGCCCAGGAACCTAGTAATCATGGCAGAAAACACAACTGGATCGTGCAACAAGCAATGCAGCACAATAAACTGCTCCCATGGCACAAGTTGTTGTAATTACCATGTCGTTTCAGAGGTAGATAACGTTTAGTAAAATGGGCACACCATTTAACCAATAAATAAGAGTCTCAGTGGGCTCATGCAGATTGTGCCATGATTATTAAGTTGCTGGCTACCAAATAGAGAAATCAAGTACATTTTAAATGGTATTTACTGTAATGCTTGTATAATATTTATTTTCTATTTATTTGAATTTTGAGGAATGTTTTACTTTAGGGCCACGCAAACTTTACATCTCTCAGTATTCAATGTCGTTATTGTATCAAGCTGCTGGCAGTTTGTAGATTGCGTTAGGAATTTTTTGATCTCAGGGCACACATGGCTGTACAGTTAACACATGTTTGGCTTCAATAAACAATTCAGCTAGAAAAAAATGCTTTTTGTCCACATCAATTTTGAGCTGTTGATTTTGTGAAGGAGTATTGATTTTGTGTGTTAAGCCAATTCGAAAACTGGCTTAATGGTTCTGCTAGCAGCTCTATATCTAAAAGTGGTTTTGATCCCTGGGTGACCCAGGTCTTCAATACAGAAGTGCCTGAGTTTGCCCCTGTCCTCTAGTATGCAAGGACCATATCAATATGGATGGCATCAATGGTAATGCCATGAGACTCAACGTAGCTCAGTGGTATTTAAAGAAAAGTCTAGTGCAGTTTTCAACACTATTCACCAAACAGCATATTTCAGTGGGCTCTCAAGTGATTTCAATAGTGAAGTTCAGCACTGCTCCAATAATATTTAAATGGTGTTGCATGATTGACTAACATTGCACGTTGGGCTTGTTGGTATAATATAATGGAGGCAAAAGGCATAGTGCATCAGAAACAGGACACAAGAGGAAGAACTCAGACAACACACACGTTTGGTGCTTAACGTGTGTGTTGTCTGTGTTCTTCCTCTTGTGTCCTGTTTCTGATATGTAGCACCTTTTGCCTCCATCAAGCAATATTGACGTTTAACACTCATCCGATAATACTTCAATGGAGTTTCAATATTGATGTTCAACAATGCTTCAATAACATCTCAATGGGGTTTCAATATTGATATTCAATACTGCTCCAATAATATTTCAATGGGGTTTCAATATAGACATTCAACACAGTTCCAACATTATGTCAATGGGTTTTCAATATTGGCATTCAACATATTTCAACAATGTATCAACAGGTTTTCAATATTGACATTCAACACATCTTCAACAGTTCTTCAATGGGCTTTCAATATTGGAATTCAACATGGTTTCAACAATCCATCAATGACTTCTCAAATTGAAACGACCCAATGATGTTTCAACAAAATGTCGCGCGCCAATTTTCAACACCTGTCAACAATTTCCTCAATAATGTTTCAACAAAGCCTCAACGTGCTTTCAATGCCATTTGTTGACATTGACCAATGACTTTTCAACAACTTTTCAACAATTTTTTTTGTAAGGGACTGTTTAGGATTCCTGTAAAGGTTATATGGGAACGTTACTTCAGGACCCTGCTATGCATGTACTGCTTTTAAGTAATGTGAATTTATACAGTAACAATTACTTTAAGATATAGCACCTCGAATTTGTGTCTGTATTATGTTTTACCATTACATTAAATCAAGACAAACAAGAATGCCATATGTGATTTCTTGAAAATTCTTCGTTGATATTGTACATTTCAAACGCATTTAGGACAGGCAGCAATACCTCATACAAGAAAAAAATGATTCCTCAAATAAATAGGTCAAAGTCACCAAATATTTTTTAGTTACAGCATTCATAACACACGTGTAACGGAAAGCTGCCGTCTGTCAGAGTGCAGCTGCTAAAGGAACACAGTAACGCTTCTTCATACCAGAAACCGTGGCGATACAGGAACAATAGGTTGATGGGGCTAGCGAGCAATCAAGACACGGCGCTATCCCGAGTAGAGATGGGTCGCTCAGGAGCGAGCCGGATCTTGTGAGCGGCTCTTCTTAAAGAGCGAGTCAGTCGTGATTCAGTAAAAGTGAGCGGCGGTTCTTTTGGAGAAAGGGAGCCGGTTCTCTCGCATTCAGTGAGCCGTGCCGATGCGTTCCGTCAAAGCCGTGTCTTCTGCTGGGTGCGACTTCCGCGCCATCTATTAGCCGTATGAGAAAGCAACTGCCCTCCTGCCCTTCCTCGCAAGAGTCGCCTTCACCCCCTCGCCTTCGGCCGAAGAACGAAAGAACCGCCGCTCACTTACTGAACCACGGCGCCCTCGCTCTTCAAAAGAGCGGCTTAAAAGATCCGGCTCTCAGGAGCGAGCCGGATTATTTGAGCCGCTCTGTTCAAGAGCGAGGGAGCTCAGGAGCGAGCCGGATCGTTTGAGCCGCTATTTTGAAGGGCGAGGGAGCCGTGGTTCAGGAAAGTGAGCGGCGGTTCTTTCGGAGAGAGCAAGCCGACTTTCTCTCGTTCAGTGAGCCGTGAGGAACCGTTACTAGAGAGTGCTCAGGAGCCAGCCGGATCTTTTGAGCCGCTCTTTTGAAGAGCGAGTGAGCGGCGGTTCTTTCGGAGTGAGGAAGCCGGTTCTCTCTCGTTGAATGAGGCGTGCCGAACCTTTCCGTCAGAGCCAGGTCTTCTGCTGGGTTTCGAGGTTTCGATTTCTGACCGACGAATGCGGGCCGGTGTGGGCAGACTCGCGTCACTGGTACTCGCTCGTAGTGTGTGATGTGCGCAGCAGTCCCTTGGGCTTTTTGTGCGTCCTATGCTGTGGCACCCGATGCCACCGATGGGAGAAGTAAAGAAGCCTGTATGGTTGGTACCAAAGGATGGTACCGTTCGTTGCCTGCTGCCGTTCGAACGATGTCTCACGACTCTCTCCGATCGCAGATCGTGCGCTGGTCCAATAACAATTCGAAGATGGTCTTCCGTGTCTTTAAAGAAAACAGGCGAACGTACAGTTTGCATCCTGGTCTTCATTTGTGCTAATTAGTGTAGTGATGCAAATTTCGCCCATGACATCCACTTCAGTGCATTTTCTGAGCGTGTATCATTAGCACGTCATTAAAACGAGGCCAATGATGTGTTGTAATAGAGCTTCATTTCTTTTTTTTTTGTCCTGGCGCATGAAGGCATGATCGCTAGTATCGCGCATGCGCTGAAAGAAAAAAAAACGGCACCAAAATTTTCAAAAGCGAAAGGTACGTGCGGAAAATTTGTGGATATTTCGTATGATTTTTGTATTGTACTTCAAGCAATGATTTCTACATTCATTTTGCATGGCGTTACAGCTCACTCATATTATAGTGAACGTACACCCGTGAGCAAAAGCATACGGACCAGGGTCACAGGTTGGTGTCTATATGCGTGATTATATTTCAATAATAGCCTTTATGTACTAGTAGTAATAAGGTGTCATCATTTTGTATTATTCGCGGCACCTCCAGGACACCAAAGCGCCAACAGAAACACCAACGCTAAAACCCGGGCTGGTCCTTGTATTGGGGCTGGCCGAGGCCTGCGCGTCCTACGCGCGACCTACGCTCCGGCCTCGGCGGCCCCAACACACGGACCACCCTACTTCCAGCTATGATCACCCCGCAGCCCCTTGGTTGCCCTGGAGATCCAGCGCCGCCTGCTTTATTATAATCTCAGACGTACTCCGGAGGCCATTTCAGATATACTCCGTTTGCCGGTTACATGTGCCCTCTTGGAACAATATTGGTATAAAAAAAAAACAATCGTCGTGACGTGAAAAGCACCCCGAAAAAAAAAAAAAAAAAAAAAACGCCCGGCGACTTCTGCAACATACCACGCCCGTGCGACGAGAATTACGGAGCGCCAACGAGGAATGTGCCCAACTTTTGTCTGCTATGGCATTGGAAGAAGAAACGTTTTTTATACTTCTACCTACTTGTTTCCTATAAATCGACAATGAATAATGGAAGCAGTGAACACCGCGGAAGTGAACGTAGTGGCTTCGCCCGGTTTTGCGAAAGCGCGAGAAGTTGGGTCACGGGAAGGCTTCGTTGCCGCACCTCCGGTTGCACGACGTTGAATACTATCGCGAGTATTGCTGACAGTACGTTTTGGTACCACTCTTGTCGTATAGCAAGGGTGGTTCTTGATTGTGTCAATTAGCATCGCAGCCGACACTGTTGGTGCCATGTTCAATTTTACGACCGGATGTTTACATGCTAGTGCAACTTCCGGTCGAACGGAACGACTTTCTGCCACGTTTCCGCTTCGCCATGGCGAAAAAATCGGTCCGAGACCGATTTGGCGCGCCGCCTGATTTCCGCCCATTTTGCCACCTAGGCGGGCGGATTTTTCTGTTTTTGCCGCTTCCGCCTGCTTCGAGACCAAGTGTGAACGTACCCCAAGAGCGGAACTAGCTTACAGATGGAAATGACAACATATTGTGAGTAGCCATCAGGTCTGTCATCGAAGCTCGCACAGTGCGAATAGGGGAACAGTACGGCCCCGTTCAGGTTTCAGACCTCGGGCCTTTTATTGCGATAGCAATTATACGGACACTTCAAGCGGATTTATGCCGTCGGCGTCGCTGTCGCCGTGAGGTTCCGTATAAAGTCCACGGGCGATAAAATCGTCGCCGCGCGCCGTATGCGTGAGTGAAAGAGCGCGGGGGACGCGCGCTATCAGCGAACGCACGGCGAAAAGCAAACGCGACTTCCGTCGCGCGAAAGGCCGTGGATGTATGGGAGGGAGGCGGGGCGTTGCTGTGCAGCGGCACCAAATGCGTATCTTGCAACCGGGCGCAAGGGGAACTGGTCACTGAATCTCCCACGCGAAAGGATGGAAGCGGGAAGGCAACGCGGGGGGAGGGGGGGGGGGCAGTTTCTACTCTGCCAACAACGGCGCTTGTACTTTGCCCGGCTGTGGCGGTCGCCCGCACCGTCTCTTAAAAGCGATCTCCACATGGCTCTGACCTTTGTATGCGCTGTGCATTCGCCGCTCAGTTTCCGTTGAAGTGATAGCCCGCACGAACCTCCTCTTTACAGAGGTTGGTGTTGCCACGGGATCACAAGCTGTCACAATCCCCGAGTTTATCATGGTTGCGAATGCCATTCGTGTTGACGCTACCAGAAGCTCTGGGGTCTGTATCTATGTGAGGAATGGGATTGCTGCCAGTGAAGAGCCAAACGTAGCGGTGCCCAAGGGTGAAGCCTGTGCCGTTCAACTTGACGAAAGTGGTGTGGTCATCGAAGCCGTGTACGTGTCGCCGAAGAATTCAGTTAAAGACACTATAGACGTAGTGGCTACGTCTTTACCTAGTCGTGCGGCAAGTGAACTAACTGTGTGTGGTGGCTGGTGACTTCAATCGTGCTCAACACTCTCTTGGTGTTCCTTTGAAGGACACGTTTAACATGGACTTAGCTCGTGTTCCAACTGTAGAGGCAACCCAATGGGGAACCACCATTGATCTTGTGTATCACAGACAGACAATCAATTCAAAATACTGCGTTGGGGATACAGAGACGGCAGCGTGTTACTACATTGACCACCAAGCCATCTTTGTGGCAGCATCAATTCAACATCGTTTTATTAGTTGCAAGGAAGCTATCCTATTTCGGATGTTCTATAACGGGCTTTAAAGAAGAAGGACTTCGAAATCAACCCTCATATAATGCAATACCTGCTGCCAACCTCGGATGGTAACGTCGTTTTCGCCATGTATTTATTTCTCATGTAAATGCGCAGCTTGCGGGAAGTGCGAATGATGGGCTACAACGTCGAACCAATCGTTCCTTAAAGGCTGTATTTCATTGAAGTAGCGGTAAAGCTGAAACATATTTGTGATGAAGACGATACTCCACCAGATTGGTACCACATTTTAGTGTGGTGCTCATATTTATTACCCTTTTAAAGCAGAATTTTCATTTTTGTCAAAGCAATTACACTGGGTGTATAAATAGTCCTTGTGATTGTGACTCTTCTGTATGTGACTGTCATTGTGACCGCCATTAACAGCCATGTACATTTCGTGAATGCTTAATGATGTCACTGCGCTTCTATCTAGATATATTTCTATCTAGATAGCCGACCCAATGATCCAAGTTATCTACCAGCTTGGACCACGATGTGTGATGAGTGAAAGAAAACGATTATGGCAACGACGACAAAGTGCGTGCGGGTTCTTTCGCGATTGGACCACGCATGTGAGTGATCTAACCAATTCAGCCATGGTCCAGTGTTGTTCCAAAGATGCGCCGTGCTACGATTGGACCATGTATGGCGAGCACGTGACGAATTGCTTCGTGGCGAGACACGCGCCTAGTCAGCGGGAGACGGAAGAAAGCAGGCCGACGTGTCGGACGCCGACAATCAAGGTTCCAAGGCACGCCGCTGTCCATGGAGCTGCCGCCCGACCGTTGCCCTAGGTCAAGGCGTTCGCCCAATCAAGTACTGCAGCTTGGAGTGTGGCTTGGCCTGCTCTGCTACTCCTTGCCGCGAGCATTGCGGATCGCGGGCAAGGCGTCTCCTTGGTCAGCTCTTCGGCGGAGCACCGTTCGTGGCCTGGCTAATGGCCGCAGATGCGCCGAGCACTGCGGCTCGAGCGCAAGCTGTCCGCTGGGCAGGCTGACCATTCCTGCAACGTGCACTGCGGTTCGGATGCAGGCTGACTGCTGAGCGGTCGTCCCTGGTTCACCGAGAGCCATCTCCTCACCATCCGACATCGAGGCGTGTCCGACGTCGTTACGTCATCACCCCTCCCTTCGGCAACCTCTGCTCGCTTGTACATCGTACCGTGAGCTCTCTTGAACTGTTTGTTTGTAGGACTCACGGCAACTTTAGTTCTTATAGCCTTGTATGTGTATCATGTCATGTGTCTTAACGTTCTGTGCGTTTGTAGTTTTTTTTTTCATAAATGTAGTTTGGATTTTTCATCACGAGTTCGACTGATTTTCTTGCGTCCGTTTCCTCATCGCGCGGCACGACAAACAACTGTGACGAACGTCCTCGTATTTTCTTTACACTAGGTATGTGCTCCTGGCATTGATGCCGTCGTTTGTTCCATTGTCGTCCTTCCAGCGTCGTGATCTGACTGTCGTCATCACGCCTTCTATGACGACCCAATGGCTTAAATTGTCTAATAGCTTGGGCGACTAGGTAGTCGGTCGGGATCAGGATGCTGTCGTTGTCACTGCAACATGTTTATTCCAGCTTTCTCATCCGACTTAGGCCATTGTCGCCAGGCCATCATCTTGTCATCATCGTCGTTAGAAATTCGACTGAAAGAAGGACGCACAAAGAAATAATTACCATACAACAAGCGCAGACTACCGACGACCATACGGCACATCATGGTCGTTCACATCTTCGTCGTACGTCATGTATTCCTTGTGACTGCGCCGTCGTCCTGCCATTGTGGCCATTTCATCGCTGCCACTTCACCTTCGTCATCCGACACTAGTCATGCCGTCGTCCTAACGCAATCTTCTTCACGCCGTTGTTGTCATACACTCGTAGTCATACCATTGTTCTCGTACCATTGTTAACCATCGCCTTCATGCAGTTGTCGTGGCATTCGTTGCCATAACGTTTTCGTGATGCCACCGCGGCCGTTGTATCATGGTGATTATAATTTCGTCATCGTCGCACCATTGTCGTCCCAAAATCATCGTCGTACTACTTTCGTCCTGCCGTCATCATCACGCTGTCATTTTAGAATTGTCATCACTTCGGCAACGCCATCTAATTGTCAACTAGCCGTCGTCGTCATACCGTCTTCCTCGGTGTCATTCTTTCTTCGTTATTCCAGCATCGTCACCGCGTCGACCTCATACAGTCGTCGTTATGTCTCCATGCTCATTGGCGACCATGACAAGCAAGTGTCATATCGAAGTGGGCCGATTTCGTAGTATGCCGCGTAGAAGCGAAATGCCACAAGTCTCACAAAAAATGAATACTGCAGATGTTCAATAAACGCGACTTCATAAATACGATGTGTCGCTGCACGGCTGGACTGCTAGTCACATTACCGTCGTATTCTGCATCCCTCTTCCAGCGGCCGTGCCTCTTCTGTACATGTTATGGCGTCTCTTCGCAAGGTACGAACCGCTGCTCAAGAAGCGAATCGTAGAGCTACGTGCGCGGCTACAACCAGGCATCATCGGGCTCAGCAGACTGCTGTGCAGAGAGCATTACAAGCCGCAGCTCGCCGTCGATGCCGGGCGGACAGTTCAGATCGTTCTCGTCAAAACGAGGCGAAGAGACTTTATCGCGAAGACCTTGGTGTGCGTGGTGCCGAAATTGGAGCTACTCTTGAGCCGCTCCACCAGCTTACGCTGTGGCTGTGCTGCGCGTGCCGCGCAGGCCTGTGATTTTTTAAATTCAATTATATGGACACTCCACACGCATTCCTGTCGTCGCCTTGAGGTTCCGTATAAATGCCAAGCACGATAAGAGCGTCGCCGGGGGCCGTATGCTTTGTGTGCGAGGGAAACCATGCGAGGGTGAGACAACGATGGGAGCTCAATCTCGCTCGTGCAAAGAAGGAAGGCGGGGAGGAAACGCGCCGTCCTGCGTCGCGCGCAAGGCACCGGGGGAGGTGTTCTACCCCGGCGGCTGCTGCGTATGGCATGGCCACGCAATCCCTATCTTAAACGTGATCTGCGATGGGGACTGAGTGCCTGTGGATTGATAGCTTCGTGTGGGATGTTTTCACTCCTTAGTTCGCGTTGAAGCGAGAGGCAGCACGATGGTCAATTCGCTCGCTGCTGCTGCTGCGGTTAACTACTCCAGTGTTTTGACAGCGAGTTACCAAGGTGATCGAGTGAGATGTGTTCATGTTTGCTTGTGCGCGCGTGGCATCATGTTTGTTACTTTAGTTAGTAAGTTTATAAGTTTACACGGTCAATAAAACTAAAATGCTTACTATAGATGTCACCTAATTTACTATCGCAATTGCTGCTTCGCTTCGGGTGAAACTACGACTTGTTTAGTTAAATTTACACTTTTTAATGTTCTTCTTAATGACTGATTCTTCCGCAAACATTTCGGTTGTTTTCTTGATGTTACCTATTGCCTTCTTTTAATTTTATTCGAACCTTGAGAAATCCGCCATAGTGGGTACGTATGAGCCATAAGCAGAGGGAAAATAAAGAAGCAAGCAAGAAAAATAAAACTGATTTGCTTTTACCCTGACAGGGGTTCGTGTGCTATCGGCCTTGTTTCCACAAGCTAAATGCGCGTTCGACTTCCCAAACAATTTTTAATACTAAAGTAAGCACTGCCCTTGGGCGCAAAGTTGAAGCACGGCCGTTCCATACTTGTTAAGAAAAGTTTTGAAGGACCGTAGTTAAACTTGGCTGATGTGGTAAAAAACGAAAAAAAATGTTTTTTTTTGAGGGGGCGAAATAGGTTTATGGGCGTCGTACGACATGGGTCACGTGGTCTGCCTCGGCCAATATTTAGCACGCGAATTTCCTTTTTTAACTTGATTTGTAACGCCCATTGCCAAAAAAAGAAGCCTAGCTTTTCCCGTGCTGTGCCACAAACCATTTGTGACCCTTTGCTTCCCTTATAGTAGGGAACAGCGGCGGCGGCGGCGGCGAGTTTTTTTTTCTTTTTCTGAAGACAGTGTTCCGAATAAAAATAAAACTGTAGTCGATACCTTTGGCGGAGTGCGCTCCCACGGGCATCTAACGTCACCAAGTCGGATATGTTATCAAACCATTCATAGTTCAGTTCCACGCAGCGAAAAGTGGTTATAAATGTAGTGTCCGCCAAGGCGCTTCTCTGAAAGAGCCAGTAGTTCCCAGCGTCAGAAAGGAGCTGTAAAAAAGAGTTGCCTTCAGAAATAAAATTGCACTGCTTATTTGGTGCCGACGTTAATGTTATTGGCACATTGTAGGTTGACGGTGAACAACCAGTGGCACATCGCAATTGGGCGAACCTGTGCCCCGGAAAACAAGTCGCACAATGGTAACGGCGATCACACCAGTCGATCGTAAAAATCTGGGGCCACATTCACAAAGCTTTTCTTTAGCAAGTTTGCTTTGCCATTGGCCGGTCGCCTTCGGTAATGATATGCCTCGCATCCGGATTTGCTCAAATTATTTGTTACGAAAAGTTCTAACGTAAGAAGTTTTTGGTGAATTAGGGTCCAGGGGCCCTATCCCGTAAAGCTATCCCCCCCCCCCCCAAACTGTTTTTATTCCAATCTCCTGACGTCAAATTTACGTAACCATCCGCGCAAGCATCGGGCGGTGACCCGCCACGTTATCGGAACAACCCAATCAAACACTGTCCTCGTTTATAGGAGGTAACTTTAGTTCACTTTCAAAACCAATAACATTGCGTACACTCAGCGTTTTTTTTAAATCTAATTGGCTGACAAGAGGCGAGGAGCACGCTCTAGTGGAGAGGGTTTCGATGGGGCCGAGCGAGCGCAGTGAAAACAGATCACCACATGAAGAGGGTGGTGCCGGCTTCTCCGATTGGTCCACTTCGTCTTACTTAGCTTTCGGTGGCTGGTCGAAAATCGCGGCGGCGTGCAACGGAAGGAGAAGAATGCCGCTAAAACGGGTTCTCAGCAAGTAAGAGCGGGCAGAGCGACGTTGTATAGGTGCCAAAAGGGCTTCATACCGTTTTACTGGCACGCAAAAAGGTTTATCATGCACAAATAAATATACGCTCACCGGCAGGTGCGAGTAGCGAGGGCCTGAGCGATCGGGCGGCAGCCATCTTCTGTTCCTTTCGAAACAAGGCAGTCTCTGGCTATTTAGAAAGATTTTCAGTTTTATTCGGCTTAATAATGCATTTTTTTCGCGTACACGTCACATTGATGTGGTGAGTTTTCGCGGTTTTGTGAGGTCGCGTGACAGACAGGCGAAGTGGGCGTAGCCAGAAAGCATTGGACGAATAGCAGAGGGCTAATGGTGAAAAGGTGTGGAATCAGGAATGGTTATTTTTCTCTTGTGCGGTTTAATCATGCATAATCAGTGTGTACACGTTATATCAGATGGGGAGCTATCGCGGTTTTCGTGACGTCGCGTGACAGACATGCGAAGGTGGGAGTGGCCCGAAAATGTTTTGACCAATCATGGAGGCTGATTGCAGAAATTGGAGTCAAAACAGTTCGGAATCACTCTACGTTATAGCGCCCCTGTGCTGGAGGAATACGCGCTTCCGGCCTCCTCAAATTCAGTAGCTTCGGCCTATTACAGGTGGTCCTTGATGGCTTCTAGCGAGTTTGAGACGCCAGTTCTCCTACCCTTTTAATTACAGTGTCAACATAAATCACTCTCAATACCACGGGAATTCACGCGCACAACAGTTCTGCCAACGGCTTTTTAATCCTGCCTCCTGGGCGTCAGGGTATGATCACCCTCGGCCGCATAAGTAGCGTCCTCCACCTGCTGCTCGCATTGAAGCTTGTAACCGGGTTGCCCGGCTATTAAGGCAAAAGTCGTTCGGGACTCATGCCCCGATGGCCGTAAAAAAGCGTACCGCCTTGTCCAGTGGTACAGAAATTGTCATCATCAGCAATGGCTCATACCCCCCCCCCCCCCCTCCTAAGCAAGCAAAAATGCAATGGCTCATTCCTCTTATAATGCAGAGGATACAAGCACTCTGCAAATTGAAGAGCACAGTGCATACATTCATTGGAATCACCCATACAACGTACAGAAACGCGGTGTCTAGTCGAGTGATACGAAAAATTTTAAACCCCCTCCCCTACCAGGAACAGGGATGCACGCGAAGCTTGTCCAACCCTAGAGGAGGGGCTGGTTGGCTTTTTGAGCGCTTGAGATGTTCACGGGTCCGTTGCCGCTGCTTTTACTTCAACGCAGCCTGCTCTTTGACAGACAGAACCAAGCGCGGCCTCCCCATCAAAATTTAGAGAAAGGGCACATCGCTAGCCGCGCCGCCCAAATTCTTGGACGATACGACTACCGAGCCCGCCCGGAGACGCGTATCGTAATCTGGACTCCGGCCCATACGTGTCTACGTGGTCATGACGCTGCCGATGCCTCAGCCCGCGTGCCGCTTCAACACCCGTCGCCTGAGCTTCCAGAACGCAATCCGGCTGTCAACTTCCGTGAAATAACGCATCTTTACAAAAATTATCACGGCTGATTCCCCGCACCCGCCAAAGGCCTAACCAAAGCAGAGGAGCGCTGGCTCCTCCGGCTTTACACTAATACGGTGCTGTGCCCGGCAGTACTTCAATACTTTAACCCGAACTTCACCGCGGAATACCCGCACTGTGAGTGCACGTTCTCGGATGTGTTCCACGTGGTGTGGGCATGCCCCTCTACCCGGCTTATCCCCCACCCTCATACCTCCCTACCCGAGAGAGCTGGGAGGCTGCCCTTCTCGACTGTTCTACCTTAGAGGGCCAAAGAGCCCTCGTGGCTAGGGCCCGAGCTGCTTAGGAAGGCACAGGCGTCCCGGACTAGGCACCCCTCCTACATTTTGTAAGGGACCGGCCCTTAAGACCGACCCCACTTCTCTCTTTGCATATATGATAATAAATGTTTTCCACCACCACCACCTGAACTGGCGAGAAATGGCAGGCGCGAGGCGAGCGAACACGCGATTTGCTGCTCCCAGCAGGACTGAGGGCAGCAAATTGGCCGTTTTGGTGCAGCTTTGGAGCAGCAAATACGATGTTTCAAAGAATAAAATAACTATTTTGGTGCCGCATCGAAGCAACCAACTTGTAGTTGTGTAGCAGAGAAAGTGAGTTTTGGAGCAGGTAGCCATCCTAAGAACATTTAAATTAGCAAACTTTTGCTTGTAACAAATACAAGTGCTGAGAAAGAAAACATTATGTGCCGAGGTGAAATTTCTATGGAACATTCTATGCTCTCCCTGTTAAGCAGCTTAAGGAAATTTGATCAATACGGAAATGTAACGGTAGTACAAGCCCTAGTAACAACACAATAGCAATAAAAATATATGTATGAGCATAAGAGGCATGCAATACATAGAAAAAACTAGTACTTCCACTTTATCATAAAGAAACACGTACAAAGCAACTCTAAAAGTAGCACAAGTAAATCACATGGGATGTAAAGCTAGTTTGTACCTAATCAACAAATGCCTGAAAAAAGAGCACTGCCACACAAAACCAGCACTGTGTCCACAGTATTTTGTCTGTCATGCATTATATGTCAGCAATTTCTCACTCTAAAGAACAAGCCTTACTTAAAATGTAATATCTAAACAAGACAAATATATCTCTCAGTGAAATATAACGCATATGATTAACTACAGAAATATTGCAAGTTGAAAATTGTACTTTCAGGTGCAAAGCACTATAAAAAGCCAACAAACTTAAATGCAAAAATAAGGTATGAGCAAGCACAGCCGGTTACTGCTTCCTGCGATCATTGTGGCGCAAAACAGCCCCCTCATTTAAAACATCACACTTCACAACATAACATCCCAACAAAAAGGCGGAAAACAATACAGTCAACGTCCGATTTTTCGGACTCCCTAGAGCCCGCGAAATCGCCCCAAACATCGGCCAGTCCGAAAGAATGAATGCATGCCTGCCGCTAAGGGCTCAAATCGCTACAGGCACTGCCGAAAAATAGTTTTGAAGGCCTGCTAGTAGATTGATGAGGCATATCAGTGCTCGTACTGTGACAGGAAACAGCGGGTGAAAGTGTGTGTAATTATGGAATACATACTGTGTGTCGTGACAATTGCCCCTTCCCACTCTTGCTAAGCTTCGCCGCCATACGCGTAGGCTTCACCGCATAACAAAGGTGTATTGAGGCGAAGCTGACTTTCGGGGATTGGCATTATGAAACGGGCCATGCTTTCCGAGCTTCAAAGCCAATCGCGAGGTTTACAAAGGCGGAGTCAGTGCCATTGCTGACAGAGACAAATTATTTCAATTAAAAACACGGCACCGAACGGCAAGAGCCTTACTAGCGAACGTCGAAACAGCAACGACTCGCGTTGCAGCGGTGGTGGCTATAGCGGCCAGCGGACCTGCGTGCGAGCGCATCGGTTCGAGGCGGCGAGCTAATCAAAATGGCAGAGATGGTGGCTTTGATGAATGCCGTTTCGGACCTGTGGTCACGGCACAAAGTCCGGAAAACAGCACGGCAAAGGGTTCCTGCATCCTAAATATGAGACGTTCTTATACATTGAATCCGTGAGGTACATGATGGTGCCGCGAAGCCGTCTGAATTCAATACCAGGAATTAGGGACATTTCGTACAGTTTCCTTTTTTCGCCACCACGTGGCGTATCGACCTTAAAGAATTCGAAATTCCCGCTATGACGTATGCTATGACGCTCAACTAAAGAAAGCGCAATAAAAAGAAACACCCTGAAGCTGTCGCTTCACCTCGGTGCTTGGAAACGAGCGCGCTTGTGTATCAGCATTATCTCGAAGACGGCCAGCTACTTGCTCTACTGACAATGAATCGACGGTTTTGCTAGACACCTGGCCAGAAAGCTCGTCCGCATTCTGGAGAGATGTCTGGCCAAGATAAAGGCTCCCGCGAAGATTCCGTTGAATATATTTTTTTCCCTTGAGCAGACTTTTTATTTGTGCACCACTGCGGCCACGGTCTTGCATGTACGTCAGGGTTCTGTTTCATGGGTTTCCTATAGAACTGGCGTGATCCATTGTTTCAGAGGAAGCTTTAGCTCGGGCCTATCTTCGATGCCGGATTCTCAAATACAAATAAAATGCAGGAATGCTTTTATGAGAAAACCGCTGAACCGATTTGAATGAAATGTGTTGCATTAAGAGGGAAAGTTAAATTGCAGATACTGCAGCAAATAGAATTTTCGTTTATATAGCGTAATGTTTTCAAAGAATCGCAGGATGTTCGTAAATTAGAAAAAAAATAGAAGCATGAAGTTTCCAAATCCGCAACTCAACCATTAAAAACAAATATGGCATTTATATAAACTGCACCCGTTGGAGCATCAAAAGCGAACAATTTTTTTTGCCAGACCTTAAAACTTACGTGAATTTATTATAATGTTTGGAGGGGTTTTGCAAATGCAACATTCACAACATAGTGGTATATTTCAGGATGGTGTATGATATATGATTGCTATCCGCTTTGGATGTATTATTAGGTGCAGTTTACAGAATTCCGATATGATTTTTAGCTGCTGAGGTACATAGCTGTATAAGTCAAGTTTTTCAAAATTTGGCAATTCTTTAAAATTTTACGTATAGAAAGTAGACGGCCTATAATAAAATATCCCTTTCTGCATTCACCACATTTTAATTTTTTTTTCTAAATTCAACATAACTCATCAGACTTAGTGCATCGGTTGCTATGAAAAACTATTGCCGATTTCCCATGTATTTCTATAAGGGCCCCCAAGCTCAATGTTCCCCCTAAGTTCGAGCTTGAATAATATACTTGTTGGCAAGATACGTTTGTAAACGTGTGATCGCGGCCTAATGAGCTAGAGCACCGGCGTAGTGAGCTCAACGGCCAAGGATATGTTTGTAAAGCGTCTTGGGAAGGAATAGGAGAAAAGAAAGGGAGAAGGCTCGTATGTTATTCAGAAGCGTGCCTGGTTGGCTAAAAATTACTAAATGCTTTGGTGGTCATACCACCTTACGTTCCATCAGCATAATTTCTATTTCATTCCGCTAGTATTGTGCAATTATTGTCAATCAATCGAGATTAGAACACCGGCGTCATGGCATTGTATTCCGTCGCAATTATTTATCGCCATCACTTCAGAATCATCTCATCGTCGTCATGCAGTCGTCCTTATATGCCTTCGTCGTTCTATCGACATCATTCCTACCTCTTAATTCCATCGTCGTCACTGCATGCACCGTCGGCCTGCCGTCCTTGTTCTACCATCGTGAGGTAACATTGGCGAGCGATGGTCATAACAAAGCGGGTCAATTAAGGAGACAGTGCATGGCCGCATATATCCGAATCACTTGAAACATCAGGGGAAACACTACGGATTCTAAATAAAGGTGTCTTCGCTAACACGGTGTCGCTTCTTGCTCGCTAGATTGTGTGAATGTTAATCGCATTAACTTCGATAATCATCTTAACATGGGTTCTGCAGGAATTCTTTCGTCTTCGCGACACTAACGAACTCTTTATTTATTTATTTATTTATTTATTTATTTATTTATTTATTTATTTATTTCAAAATACCTTACAGGCCCCATGAGGGGCATTGAGTAAGGGGGGCATTACTGCAAGACAGTTTTACACGTGAATTACAAAACTGGAGGACCACAAAAATGAGCAGAAATCATCGTCGCAAAACAGGATACAAATGAAGAAGACGCGTTAGCGTACGAAACATCAGCCAAATATTATCACGCATATTGCTCGCGCACATATCGAATATCGTGTAAAAATGTGTATTTCAAAGTATGAAAGAAAAAAAAACAATACAAACAATACGTAGATAAACAGAAATAACAGTTCAAGGTAGTGTACAAAATGCCAGATAAATATTACCAAGCACATTGTTCAAACATTGTGTAAGAAAAGTTTATTTAAAGCATGAATAGGAAACAATAGTCAGCGTGACGTTACATACAAATAGAGAGCATGACATACAGAATGACAGATTTTGAGGACATAAACTGCAAGTTCAGGAGTTTCCTAAATTTATCTCTGTTCAATTGCATCACAGCGCTGTCAGGGAGGGAATTCCACAAGCGGATGGCTCGTGGCAAAGCCGACATATTAAATGCATCAGTGTTTCCGTAGATGCGAGTGAAACTTAAATCATTATTCAGTCGTCGTGATACGCAACTTGCACGTTCCAGCTAGAGCACTGCACGGGCTCGGGCTTACCTGAAAGCCCGGGCCCGGCCCGGCCCGTGGGCCGGGCCGGGCCTGGTAGAGGAGTTTTTTCACGGGCTCGGGCCGGGCTCGGGCACGGCGTGTGCTTTTTGACCCGGGCCCGGGCCGGGCTCGGGCTTTCTGCGAGTTATTCTCGGGCTTCTCAACTCTGAAAAACATGTATTTTTCGGTCTCGGGCCGGGTTCGGGCCGGTTTCGAGTCGGGCTCGGGCCGGGCTCGGGTTTAAGGTAAAGGGGTGGCGGGCCGGGCCGGGCGGGTAACGTAGATTATTTCCGGGCCCGGGCCGGGCTCGGGTCTCGCCATAAATGTTTTGATCGGGCTCGGGCGGGCCGCCCAATGTAAAAACGGGCCTGGGCCGGGCCCGGGCCGGGCCCGGGCCGCAAAAATCGGCCCGTGCAGTGCTCTAGTTCCAGCAGCAAAGACGATGACTTCAATTGATGAACATGTTTATGGAACAAAGACAGCAGTGCCACGTCACGACGACTACTTAGTGCTGGAAGCGAAAGGTCAAGTTTGATTCGAGTTATGCTTGACTGCCTATTGTAATTGCGGGAAATGAAACGACTAGCTCGGTTTTGGATGGCTTCTAAGATTAGGTACTCGTGATCAGGAGACCAAATCGGGGACGCGAACTCGAGCTGTGGACGGACAAACGTCAGGAAGGCTAACTTGCGGATGTCAGATGGAGAATTGCGTAGGTTGCGACGAATGTACCCTAGTGTTTTTGAACCATTAGCGCATATGTTTGTTATATGAGGCCCAGGAAAGATTTGGTGCGAGATGAACACCTAGATATTTGTACAGTGAAGCTTTGGATACTAGATCCGCATTTATATAATAAGTTCCCAGCCTATTAACATTGTTCCCAGCCTATTAACACCTCGAATTCCTAGAGGTGATCATGCTCAGGCATGTGATGGACGACCCGAAGTTTGATGGAGGTAGCGGTATGATTTCGACAGCGGCGCCGCCAATCGACAAGGGGAAACACATTTGGATGGGTGGGAATAGCGGCGAAAGGCACACTTCAAGAGTGCCAAAGAGTTACAAATATATGTGCATTGCAGTAGCTCTAAAGAAATGGAAAACTATTGGATTGGTGTGAGACTCGCTGCAAAAACATTCATTAGACTGTTTCAGGTATCCGAGCTATCCTTAACGGGAATCAATGAGATGAGTTTCGATTGAGCTCGTTACATTTTTCATAAGCGGAAGACGTGCAGGCCTAGAGGCAGAGTCGACTGCAATATTTTGTTGCTGCACAAAAATATCTAGATTTTAGGCGCGATCATTTTAAAGGAAAAACAAAAATTAAATAAGTTTTCAAGAATTACTTAGAGTACCTCGATAAAATTGTAGCCAATAAAATCTGAAAAGTTCATTTGCAACTTTTTTGTATCTTAAGGCACAGGGCAACTTACTACTGGTTTCCAGTAATTTTCTTCGTTATATTTTCAAGCGAGTTGAATATTCTGCCGTAGGTTAATTCACAATTAGCCCAACTAATTAAACTGAGACTTTCAAGTGTATATTGTTGTTAGACAAATGCTTTAAGTCTACGCGGATGCTGCAAAATTTCTCAACATTGGGGAGGGGAATATGAAAAACAAAATAGAAATGCAGAGCATTTTATTGCCTCAGTAAATTTTTATTTTGAATGCTATTTCCACTGGTTAAGTGGCTCAACCCTCGTGTTCACTGCCTTGTATATGTTTTTGAAAGCACTAGGTGCGTTGTCTGCGAATTTACCTGAATAAGCAAGCAGATCATACTTTAATCTGGGCGGAGAAAAAAAAAACAAGGAAGGCCTACGTTGTAGATGCACTGTACTGAAACACAATTAGATAGAGTCTCAATTTGCATATATTTCTAAACAAGGATGCATAAATTGTCGATTAAAAAATTGACATAATTATAACGAAGCCGAATAAAGCAATAAAAATGACATGTTCCGTGTGAAAATATGATGAGCGTTAGCCTTGTGGGTCAACAATTTCTGTTTATTGAAAAAAAAAGCTTCTAGTGGCCGTGTATTATCGTATACCTGAAAGCCCGTAACCAGCGTATCTAAATTTACATTCGCGCCAAAAATATAGGCTCGAGTTCCATCAGTGTATCCGAATGACGATACGAGATTCAAAAGTGAGATTAATTGGCGGGCCGCGGCGTGTACGGTATAGTGTTCACCTATGCCGTCGCTATAGTATGTTGCCGCACTCTTTAAAGCACGAGCATGGTGATCAACCGATGTGCTTTTCTACAACTTCATCCCTAAATGTAAGCCGGGGTTCTGCCACTCCCGGTGGTTGTTAGCCTGATCCCTCCCTATTTTCTTAACTGTCGATTGTATGGTTTGTTTTCATACTAAATATTCACATAATAATCTGTGCGTGTTCGGCTAGTAATGAAATGTTTATTTCTCTCACAGTTAAATTAACAAGTAACCAGCAAGAAGGCATGCAGGGCAAAAACCTGCTTTCATGCAGCTTGAAGAGCACCCGGCGGCCGTTGATCACATGACAGTATCTTCACAATAATCGAGAACTCGAGCTAGCTTCGTATAGGCAAAAAGGCTAATGGGTCTAACAGAACCGGGCCGGCCGAAGTATGGTACTTTCGGGCTCGGGTCAGGCCCGGACTTGAAAAACCTGCCCGTGCAGTGCTCTACTTCAGATAGATTCCCATACCGTGACGTAGTGGTGACGTTGAAGTAAACAGCCGTAAAACTGTGTATGACGAAACTGATTCTTTATTGGGCGAACATGTGCCCACAAAAGCAAGCTACACTTGAAGCATAACGAAAGCGGCGAATACAGTCGGCGATCGTCGAAATCTGATCAGCGGCGAAACGCGTCGGCTTTTATGCATGAGTCATTGAAGGCCCCAGAATAATCCCTGGTACCCGCATGTCTTCCAGAAAGTTCTAGACAATTCGCGTCGCTCATACAATCAGATTACATGAGCGTCGGTGACACGAGACAACCGATAGAAGCATCGATAACGTTCGAGAAACTTCCCATACATGCAGGCGCGTCCTGTGCCTAGCGATAACGCTTAAAATTTTTTAGCCGGTGAAAAGCGGTCACCGGTGAAAGATAAACATACATACGTGTCAATACCCTCCCCTTAAAAAACATCGTCCCGATGCTACCAACACGAAAGCGAAAACAAAACCACGCGTACAGAGAGAGAAGAAGCAACAACAAACAATAACAAAGTAACAAAGTACCGAAGTTCTTTAGCGGGCGTAGAAAGGCCTAAGACGCACCACGTAGATCACTTCAGGTCGTGCCCGGCGCCGCTGTGCGAAATGCCGTCTGGCACGACCTCATAGTCCAGTGCGCCAATAAGTCGGATTATCTTGTATAGTCCGAAATAGCGACGTAACAGTTTCTCGCTAAGTCCTCGTCGCCGTATCGGAGTCCAGTCCCAAACACGGTCGCTGGGCTGGTACGCGACGTAGCGTCGTCGAAGATTGTAGTGTCGGCTGTTGGTCCTCTGCTGGTCCTTGATACACAGGCGGGCGAGCTGTCGACCTTCTTCGGCATGCAGCAAATAGCTGGCAACGTCGAGATTTTCTTCGTCGGTGACGTCCGGTAGCATGGCATCAAGCGTCGTTGCCGGGTTCCTTCCGTAGACCAGGTTGAACGGCGCCACGTGCGTCGTTTCTTGCACGGCCATGTCGTATGCGAAGGTCACGTGCGGAAGGATGGCATCCCACGTCTTGTGTTCGACGTCAGCGCACATTGCCAGCATGTCGGCGATGGTCTTATTTAGGCGCTCGGTGAGGCCATTCGTCGGTGATGAGGACTTCTGGGGCACAGTGACGCAAGAGGGTGTTCTCAACGAAGAATCGGGCTACCTCGGCGGCGCTGCCTTTGGGCAAGGCTTTTGTTTTGGCGTAGCGGGTGAGGTAGTCCGTAGCTACGACGATCCTTTTATTCCCAGACGTCCACGTCGGAAAAGGCCTCAGTAAGTCCATCCCGATCAGCTGGAACGGTCGGCGAGGTGGCTCGATCAGCTGTAGAAGTGCGGCTGGCCTTGACGGCGGTGTTTTGCGTCGCTGACAGTCTCGGCATGTCCTTACGTAATGGGCGGCGTCGGCAGAGAGGCGAGGCCAGTAGTATTTTTCCTGTATCCTCGCGAGCGTGCGGGAAAAACCGAGGTGTTCAGCCGTTGGGTCGTCATAGAGAGCTTGCAGAACCTCTGGACGCAATGCTGAGGGTACCACGAGGAGGTAGTTGGCTCGAAGAGGCGAGAAGTTCGTTTTGAAGAGAATTTCGTTTTGCAAGAAAAACTACGCCAATCCTCGCCTGATCACCTTGGGCACAATGACGGTCTTGCCTTCCAGGTAGTCTACAAGGCTCCTTAGTTCCGGGTCAGCTCAGTGTTGTTGGGTCCCAAGAAAGTGTCGTCATCCTGGTCGTCCTGCGGCGGCGGTTCGACGGGGGCACGAGACAAGCAGTCGGCGTCAGAGTGCTTTCGCCCTGACTTGTAAACGACGGTGATGTCGAATGCTTGAAGTCTCAGACTCCATCGTGCGAGGTGACCTAAAGGATCCTTCAAGTTGGCTAGCCAACACAAGGCGTGGTGGTCGCTCACAACTTTGAAGGGCCTGCCATAGAAATGGGGGCGAAACTTTGATGTAGCCCAGATGATGGCGAGGCACTCCTGTTTGGTTGTGGAATAATTTGTTTCCGGCTTCGACAGCGACCAGCTAGCGTAACTTACAACCCTTTCTAGTCCGTCAGTCTTCTCCACAAGCACGGCGCTGAGCCCTACGCTGGTTGCACCGGTGTGCACTTCGGTATCGGCGTTTTTGTCGAAATGTGCAAGTATTGGCGGCGATTGCAGACGTCGCTTCAGTTCTTCAAATGCTTCGACTTGCGGCGTCTCCCACTTGAACTCGACGTCGGCCTTCGTGAGGTACGTCAGTGGCTCAGCGATCCGTGGAAAATTCTTGACGAAGCGCCTGTAATAAGCGCGCAGTCCAAGGAATCTACGGACTGCCTTCTTGTCGATGGGCGGAGGAAAGTCAGCGATGGCCGCAGTTTTCTGAGGGTCGGGGCGCACTCCAGACTTGTTGATTACGTGGTCCAAAAACAAGAGCTCCTCATATGCGAAGCGGCACTTTTCTGGCTTTAACGTGAGTCCGGAGGTTTTGATTGCTTGAAGAACTGTTTCAAGGCGCCGCAGGTGTTCTTCGAAGCTTGAGGCAAACAAAACGACGTCGTCCAAATAGATAAGGCAGGTCTGCCACTTCAAGCCTGCCCGTACATTATCCATGACACGTTGGAAAGTCCCAGGTGCCGAGCAAAGACCAAACGGCATGACCTTGAACTCGAACAGTTCGTCTGGTGCTATAAAGGCAGTCTTCTCCCGGTCCCTCTCGTCGACTTCGACTTGCCAGTAGCCGGTTTTGAGGTCCATTGACGAAAAACTTTGCGTTGTAGAGTCGATCCAAAGCGTCGTCAATACGTGGGAGAGGGTATACGTCCTTCTTCGTGATTTTATTGAGGTGACGATAATCGACGCAGAAACTTAGCGTTAAATCCTTCTTCTTTCCTAACACCACGGGGGACACCCACGGACTCTTGGACGGCTGGATGATGTCGTCCCGTAGCATTTCGTCGACTTGTTGCCTTATGGCCTCGTGTTGCGCGCCGAAACTCGGTACGGGCGCTGACGGAGTGGGCGGATATATTCGTCGGTTATGATGCGGTGCTTGGCGACAGGGGTTTGTCAAACTTGTGACGACGACGAGAAGCAGTCCTTGTATTGCAGGAGCAGAGCTTTTAGCTGTTCTTTCTTATGATTGGGAAGGTTCTGATTGACGTCGCAAGTTGGTTCAGGTACTACAGTCGTCATTGCAGGTGTACTAGAATCAGTGAAGGCGAAAGCACTGTTGGCTTGTACTATTTCGTCGATGTAGGCGACCATGGTGCCTTTGTTAATGTGCTTGTATTCGTGGCTGAAGTTCATGAGCATCAATCTTGCTTTCCCTTCACGTAGCTCAGCTATGCCTCTAGCAACGCAAATTTCACGGTCGTGCAGTAAGTGATGATCGCCCTCGATGACGCCCTCCACGTCTGCAGGCACTTCGGTACCGACGGAAATCCTTACGCTGGAGCGAGGCGGAACAGTGATTTGTTCTCCTAGCACATTCAAGGCATGGTAACTGATGTTTGTATTCGGTGGTATCGCATTGTGCGTTGAAAGCGTTATCGACTTAGACCTCAAGTCGATGACTGCACCGTGTTGGTTTAGAAAGTCCATGCCTAAAATAACATCCCTGGAACCATGCTGCGGGATTAAGAAGCTCGCCGGATAAGTGCGGTTGTTTACCGTGACTCGCGCTGTGCAGATTCCAGCCGGCGTTATTAGGTGTCCTCCCGCTGTCCGGATATCGGGTCCTTGCAAGGCCGTTTTCACCTTCTTCAGCTTGGCGGCGAACTCGCCACTGCAGACGGAATAGTCGGCTCCAGTGTCGACGAGAGCGTTGACATTATGACCATCGAATCGCACGTCTAGAACGGTAGACCATCGTCTGGCGTTACGGTTAAGTCGTGGCGTCGGATCACGGCTGCGTCGGCTTGCTCCGCTGCTGCTACGTTGCGTCGACAGGTCTTCTTGCAGCGGCGAAGTGTTGTCGTCAAGGCTCTTGCTAGGTGCTATGCTGATACCTCGTCATGATGATTCGCGAATCTAGTTCGTCGGCGGCGGAGTATCTTCAGCACTGCGTCGTATTGCAACCGCACCTCCATCGGTTGCTGCCTTTAGTTTCCCGGGTAAGGGCTGGGAGATCGGCCCCGGGTTGGGCCGCATAGAGCCGGCGATGCGGCAAGATGTAGCGGCCTGGTGACGGCGAGCGTGAGGGTCGTCGTGGTTGCCACTGGGCTCTGGCGAGGTAGTCGGCGATGTCACGTGACCGCTCGCCAAGCTGTGGACGTGGCGCGTTGACGGCGAACCCTTGCAGGCCCACAAAAGCAAGCTACACTCGAATCACAACGAAAGCGGCGAACACAGACGGCGAACGTCGAAATCTGATCAGTGGCGAAACGCGTCGGGTTTTATGCATGAGTCATCGAAGGTCCCAGAATAATCCTTGGTACCCGCGTGTCTTCCAAAAAGTTCTAGATAATTCGCATTGCTCATACGATCAGATTACATGAGCGCTGGTGACAAGAGACAACGGATAGAAGCATCGATAACGTTCGAGAGACTTCCGATACATGCAGGCGCGTCCTGTGCCTAGCGATTACGTTTAACGCTTGTTAGCCGGTTAAAGCGGTCACCGGTGAAAGATAATCATGTATACGTGTCAATATGATTATGAAAGATTGAGTAAAGCAGCTTAAGACGTAACCTGCTTCCCTGTTCAAGCAAAAGGATCCAGTCAAGTTATTTTTTCCTCTTGCACATAGAAAGCGGTTGTATATCCCCAGGGCGAACAGTGTCGCGACGAATTGGACTTTTTCTAAAGCATTATTATGCAAAAAATTAATTGTTGGGCTTTACGTGCCAAAACCACGATCTGATTATGACGCACGCCGGGGTGGGGAACTCGGGATTAATTTAGTCCACCTGGGGTTCTTTAACGGTCACCCAATGGCGCACTGATATGCACATCAGAAACCACATTCAACACACAGCATGCCTACACCAACATTGGTAAAACTTGTTTTTTACGCTGCTCTTTTACGTTAATACTTATGTGTTTTTAACTTTGTTGCAAGAAGTGAAGGGCATGTCCAGCATTTCTAACTACGGTACTAACATGTTATGACCAAGAGCCATCCTCTGACAGCATAAGACCTAGATATTTCATTGGTGAATTATTTTTCTATTTCAACTGGCCACTTAACAAGTACTTATATATGATTTTGTAACATTTTTCTAGTGAAGCTGCTACATAATTATTTATGTTTAGGGACATGCTATTAGTGACACACCATTTTTATACTCGCTTCAAGTCGGCCGCCAATTAAAACAATGACTCATTAGATGCCCTTGCACACAGTACACAATCATCCACAAAAATTGTATCCCGGTTCGATAATATCGCACATATTGCTAATAAAAAAACCTTGCACTCGGCCGCGCAACGCTTGAAACTGCGAAGCTGTGTGATCGTAGCCCAGCGTTTCCCGGAAGTGCACGCGAACTTTTCATCTTATCACTCATGTAGATGATAATATCTTTTCGTGCGTCTCGGACATACAGCCGACACTGCGCGTTGCACAGCGCATCTTGCAACACCGACACCGCGTTCCAATGCCGACATCGCGTTCCAGGAGACCCGCTTCGTGAATGCGTCGCTCTCTCTCTTTCTCTCGCTCTCATAGCACGCAAAACCTCTTCACCTCGCAGAGCACGACCATACAAACGCGTTAGCTGTGGACGAATACGACGACGCTCGAACGCAATGCAGCCGTCGTGCAGCACGAACATGCGGCACGGGCCGTCGGTGCTGCCAGATTGCACTCCGGCGCTAATGGCCTGCAAGGACTCGTCGCGATGTTGTTCAGCGCGCATGTCGCACATGTCAGTGAAAGCCAACACGCAGGTCTCCAGATCATGTGCAACAGGATCAGGAGGATCCACGGGATGACGAGAGAGGCCGTCAGCGTCCTTGTGCAGACGTCCAGACTTGTAGATGACAATAAAAGAAAATTCCTGGAGCCGCAAAGCCCAGCGACCAAGCCGTCCTGTCGGGTCCCGGAGGGAAGACAGCCAGCAGAGGGCATGGTGGTCTGTAATGACCGAAAACGTGCGGCCGTACAAATATGGCCGGAACATGGCGACAGCCCACACTAAAGCCAAGTACTCACTACTCACCCTTGGTGATGGAGTAATTCCTCTCAGAAGGTGACAGCAGGCGGCTGGCGTAAGGTATCACGCACTCGGTACCATTCTGCTGCTGGGCGAGAACAGCACCGATGCCGTGGCCGCTGGCATCAGTGTGGACTTCGGTCGGTGCAGATGGGTCAAAGTGGGCAAGTATGGGAGGGGTGGTCAGAAAGCCGATGAGAGCGGCGAACGCGTGAGCCTGCTCCGGGCCCCATGAGAAAGGCGTGTTCTTCTTTAGAAGATCTGTCAAAGGGCGAGCAACGTCGGCGAAGTTTTTGACGAAACGGCGAAAGTAAAAACACAGGCCGACGAAGCAGCGCACGCCAGAAGCAGAACGAGGCACAGGGAAACTGCGAACGGAGCGAACTTTATCCGGATATGGTTGTACACCGGTTGCGTTAACGAGATGTTCCAACACGGTAATCTGACGGCGCCCGAATTGACATTTCGTAGAGTTCAGCTGAAGGCCGGCTTTTCGGAAGACCGCAAGAATTTCAGCGAGTCGCGTAAGGTGGCTGCTGAACGTCGGAGAAAAAACAATAACGTCGTCAAGATAACAAAGACAGGTGGTCCATTTGTAGCCTCGCAGAAGAGAGTCCATCATTAGTTCAAATGTCGCAGGAACATTGCATAGGCCAAAGGGAATTACTTTGAGCTGATATAAATCATCAGGTGTTATGAAGGCAGTCTTCTCACGGTCCATTTAATCAACAGAAATCTGCCAGTAGTCGGATCGAAGGTCAATGGACGAGAAGTATGTAGCTCCGTGCAAGCCGTCCAAGGCGTCATCGATGCCTGGTAATAGGTAGACGTCCTTTCGCGGGATCTTGTTTAAATGTCTATAGTCGACGCAAAAACGCCAGGTACCATCCTTTTTCTTCACGAGGACGACTGGCAAAGCCCAAGGACTGGCTGATGGTTCGATGACCCTTTTGCGGAGCATTTTGTCCACTTCTGATTGCATTACTCTACGTTCAGCATGTGATACACGATAGGGAATCCGACGAATAAGATTCATGTCTCCATTGTTTATACGGTGGTGAACAACAGATGTTTGGCCGAAAGGGGGGTCGCCAAAATCAAAGATGTCACTGTACGATTCGAGCAGGAGACGGAGGTCCATGGCCTGAGCAGAGGTGAGGTCAGTTGCAATCATTTTGGCGAAGTCATCCATAAAATAATCAGAGCTGTGAGCTGCAATTGGTGCTAATAATCCACTCTCGGCATCCATACTCTCAATGTCAAATTCGGACGTACAAGAAACGCTGGCCAAGAACATGCCAGCCGGAAGCACTTGAGGGCACAGGCTGAAGTTCAGAAGCGGGAGAACGACGTCATTATCCGTAACCGTGATCAGCCTATACGGAACTGCAACGTTTCGGTTCAAAAGCACGTCGACGATGGGGCGAAGCACATATTCACCGTCAGGAACCTGTGGCTGTGAGGTCAAAGCGACGTAAGTGACTGCCTCGGGTGACAGACGCACATCTTGAAGCGAGCACAGGCGCGGTGCTTGGAGCACCGGCGAGTTGAGGCAGTTCCAACTGAAGGACGCTGGCTGCGCAGTCGATGAGAGCATGATGGTTGGATAAAAAGTCCAACCCAAGGATAACGTCCTGAGGGAAGTTGTCGATCACAGCTAAGAGAACAGAAGTAGGGCGGCCGGCTATACTTAAACGTACAGTACACATTCCGAGAACAACCAGCACGCCACCGTCGGGCACACGAAGCACTTGTTCAGCTTCTGGGGTGAGGACCTTCTTTAAACGTCTACGTAGGCTAGCACTCATCACAGATATGTGGGCTCCAGTGTCGACGAGTGCTTGGAGAGGTACGCCGTCTACTTTGACGTCAATTATATTTCTCTTTGTGGGCACAGACAGAGGATTTACTGCATTAGTTGTCAAAGCAGCACCACCTCGGAGGGCTGCAATTCTTAGTTTTCCGAAGGAACGCGGTCGAACGCCACAAAGTTCGAAAGGCGACGTGGCTGCGGCGAACGGGAAGATGGGCGACGTGTTTGTGGTGAACGAGACTGGTGTCCGCGAGGCGATGGTGAGCGACTGTACCACGTGTTCCTGGCAGAGTTGTCGGCACTGTTAGACTCGGCAGAGGGCAGAACACGGCGGGAATTTCCATGAAAACGGTTCAGGTTGGTCGGCGTGCTAGGTGTTGAGGGCCACGAGTTGCGACAGTATCGGGCGACATGACCAATACGACTACAGGTGAAACATATCGGCTGGTCGTCCGCAGTTCTCCACTCAGTCGGGTTGCGATAACGCGGAGAGAAGCGTCGTGGTGGATCAAACAGAGTAGAAGGGCGTTCGTTGGCTCTGGGGTTGGCGACAGCACAGACAGAATGTAAACCAATGCTTTCAAGTTCCTGGCGAACGATGGCTTGAACGATAGGAACTGAAAGAGGGGTAGCGTCAGGGTGACGCGAACAGAAAGCTGCGGGCGCCATCGCTTCCAGTTCACGTCGAACGATTCGCACCACGTCCTCTGATGGCGACGCATGCTGCTGTGTGGGCTGATCTTCACAAGTCGACGTTGCGGCAGTATTGGGTAGTCTGGCGAATGGTTGCAGGACGCGGCGGCTTTTGGCCTGCTCGAATTGTCGGCATGCTTTAATGATAGCATCAACTGAAGAACAGCCTTTGCACATGAGCAGATTAAAGGCGTCGTCAGCGATTCCCTTCAGCACGTGCCCGACCTTCTCAGCTTCAGTCATGTCGTGATCGCCTTTACGACAAATCGCCAGCATGTCCTGGATATACGAAACATAGGACTCTGTGGGGGATTGGGCGCGGGAGGCGAGTTCCTGCTTTGCGGCATTCTTACCGGCCGGCCGGCTGGTTGGCCAAACAACTCTTTTAGCTTCTCTTTGCATTGGTGCCAGCTGGTCAGCTCCTCTTCGTGGTTTTCGTACCAGACCTTTGCCTTGCCTCTTAGGTACAACACGTTAGCTAGCATAGGCGTAGGGTCCCATCTGTTGACTCCACTCACGCGTTCGTACATGGCCGGGCACTCTTCAACGTCGGCGCCATCGGTCCCACAGAAAGTTCCGGGATCCTTGGCTTGTACAACCACAACCGATGGGGACGACGACGTAGCTGGCGACGGTGCCATTGACGTTGGAGGCGGCAACGACGTTGATCCCGCGTGCTCACCGTCAGTCATGGTGGCGACGGTGATGCGACGTCCACTGCGGAGCTCCGTTTCCAGCCTTGGTACCCCGCACCTCTCACCAATGTGTTACGGGGATGTTGGGAGTACAGACTGGATGCATTTACAATATATGCACAAGTAGGGTGAGTGTGGTCAAGATAGCTGACCAGCAACAACACGCAGCAGCCAGTACGGCATGGTATGGTATGCCTTATCTGATGGCGCATACCCACTGCGGGGGATTGGCCAAGATTTGGATGGAATTACAGCAGCCAGTGTCCCTCGATCTTCTTCTTTTCTTTCCTCCTATCCTTCCGTAACAATATTATTCGCATAAATGCATGTTCTGGCAGCGTGCCTGTATAGCCTAGTGGTTACGACGCTCGCTTTGGGACCGGAGATACGCGGGCTCGAAACCCACCTCGGCAAGAAAGTTTGTTTTCTTTCTTGGTAGTTTTTGATACGCACCACAAATTACGGCTGTTAAAAAAAAAGAACAAATTCGGCGGAGACATTTCAAACTGCTAACGTGTGGGTATGCGAAAGCGATATATTCCCTTTGGTGCAGTGTTGTGCGGAACGGCGTTCCAGGAACTAGTTCCTTTTGGGAGGAACGGAGGAATGCCACCATTCCTTTAAGGGCCGGTGGAACTGTAACGGTAACTCGTTATTTTTACGAAGGAACGGCAGAGGGAACGGCGTTCCTTCTGTAAACGTTCCATGGCACTAAACAGGCGCACCGACGCACGCACGTATGCAGCACATCATGCAGGGCGCAAAGAATTACCGCTTGTCTGTCACGTGACTATTGTGCATTTTCTTTCGCGAGTTATGCATTATATTTTTTATCACTAGGCTTCAAGATTGTCACGTGATGCTCCCTTCTGTAGTTTCTTTCCGTCATGGCGGCCTGTCGGACACTAACATCGAGATGTAACTCTTGCCGAGTTCAAACAAGGGTCTTTACTAAATTGAGAATATCTATTCTGGACATTTCTTTTTCTACTCATACTGCAATATTGAATCAGCAATTATTAACGCCTAAGTATTGTTCCTTTCGATGCGGTTTCTTGCGCAACCATTTAATTATATCCTCCTTAGATCCCTTGTACAATACATTGCACATTGCCTTCCAATTTTTTTAGAAATTCACTCAGAAGTGATTACGCAAAATATTCACTCTGGGTTTGAAGTACGGTGCATGTGTAACTACTGTAATGAAGTGGTTTACTCATACTCTTGTCTTCCGCTTTCGAGAAATTTGACAATAAATTGGTCTAGACCTCTGTGTCGTCCCACACGGCCGAAAGACGTCGAGGCGTATTTCGAAGTCACCGAGATTTCGGGAAAATACCGGACGAGGCAGCAATATGGCAATCTACTACACGTAGTTCCATCTTCATCTCAACGTTTAAACAATGAAATGCAGTTTTTACCGCAGCTAACATGAGGAGATGATGGAGAGATTCACGTACACGGAGACGGAGCTTTTGGCATCTATCAGATACCGGCTCAGCCGGGTCTGGAGAACGTGTTCCGTAAGCTTGCCCACACAGGACGTAAGGGATATGGGACCGAGATTAGCGGGTCGAAGTGGTTTGCCAGATTTGGGAATGAAAACTACCTTAGCGTCCTTTACTTGGGGTTAGGAGGGCGCCACGCACACAGCATTCATTGAAGTAGTCGGTTAGGGCTGTGATGGAGGGGGAATCGAGGTTGCGTAGTGCCTTGTTGTGCACTCCGTCGGGACCGGGAGCTGAGGACGTATTCAGGCGCTGAAGTTCTGCCCTGACTTTGGCCTCTCTGATGGTTTTGTCGAAGAGATCGTTGGGGGAGCCTGTATAGTGGGTGGTCTCCGGGGGGATATGCGGGGAAGTGTAGACCACGAAGCGTCTGGAGGAGTTCCTGCGGGGAGGCTTCGGATGCGTGTATGAGCTTCGTCATGATCTGTTTCTGGTGTGTCTTGGACTGAGTCGAATCAATGAGATGCGGAATAGGTTCCATGTCTGGGGCAGGCTCATGTTGTGCTCCAGCCTGTTACAGAGGGACCCCCAATTTTAGCGAGAGAGAGTCGCAGCATGCGTCTCAGTCTCCTTGTTGAGCTGCGTCAGCCGGCGTCTGAATGTTGTATTCCAGCGCTGACGCTGCCACCTCCCTCGAGTCCCGCCTTGGCTTTCCAGAGCTGCAGGAGATGGGAATCCATCGCGTCCGCAGGGCAGTCCTCTGGGAGGGGGCGAGTCGCGGCGCGGATGTCGCACTAGAGCTGGTCGGACCAAGTAGCTATGTCTGAGATGTTGTGTAGAGTGTGGGCTGCTCGGAAAGTGCGGAACGAGTCCCACTTCGTGATAGCAGCACCACGAGCGTGTCTGCGTGCTGGGCCTGCTTTAGGAGAATCTCAATAATATAGTGATCACTACCCAGATTCTCCCAGGTGTTACACCACCAGCTTGAGGTAGGCGGTGGGTAAATGTGAGGTAGGGGGTAGTGTCTGCGCAGACACTGTTTGCGGTACGAGTAGGGGTGGTGGGATTTGTGAGAAGGGAGAAGCCGGCCTGCTGAGCTGCGGGCCATACCCGGCGCCCGTTGGGGGTGCCCGTTTGGTAGCCCCAGGCCGTGTGAGGGGCGTTGAAATCCCCTAGAATTAGGAGGGGCTCTTGTGAGCGACGCGCTTGGCGAGCGTGAAGAGTCGGTCGAAGTAGTGGCCGCAGGCACTTGCGGTGGCTGTATTGACAATTTTCGCAGCGATCCCGTGGGCGCTGCCGTGTTTGATCACATGGTGACGCGTCCATTGCTTGCCTCAACTGCCTCCGTTGCCTCCTTGTTTACAATGGAAATGTATGACGCCGGCGCGACCTAGAAAACCGCTGTTTTCAAAGGTATCGTAGACGGTGACCAGGTGGATGACACGAAGCTTTGATCACAGCTTCAGAGAACATGCAAAAGCGCGTTCGGAGCGGATTAAGCTATGTCCAAACGGCACAAGCAGCGTATATGGTGCTTGTTCTAAAAGCGGGCTAAATATGTATTCCAAGCCATCCAAACATGCCGCTCATAAATTCAGTCAGGATTAGTGTGTTTTGCTATTTGTTCTTTATTCGGCAAATATTTTGAAGCAATGGCTTGTCAGTTTCTGACTCAATGAAGTTCGTTGGTGCGGCCACTATCTGATT
>NC_051155.1:51614208-51714207 GCF_013339745.2 Dermacentor silvarum
TTGGAAGCCTGTCACGATGACCCATCCGCAGGACACCTCGGAGTGACTAGAACATTCGCTCGAATTCATGCTGAGTACTACTGGCCAAAGCTATTGAGTTCGGTGCAGCATTATGTGAGAACATGTCGGGATTGCCAAAGACGTCAGACGCCTCCATTGAAACCCGCAGGCATCCTCCAACCAATAGAACCCCCAGAAGCCCCATTCGAACAAGTAGGAATGGACTTGCTTGGTCCATTTCCGACATCGTCATCAGGGAAACGATGGATTGTAGTGGCGACTGATTACCTAACCCGATATGCCGAGGCAGCATCTCTAATCAGTGCTACAGCCATTGAAGTGGCTGAATTCTTTGTCACCCACGTGGTACTACGACATGGTGCCCCTGCAGTTATTATCACGGACCGAGGAACTATATTCACAGCGGATTTGACGCAGTCCCTCATGCAACGAACTCATACCAGCCACAGGAAAACAACTGCCTATCACCCTCAAACAAATGGGTTGACCAAGCGACTGAACAGGACGCTGACCGATATGTTGTCAATTTACGTAGACTTAGAGCACCGTACATGGGACAAGATACTACCATATGCAACATTCGCTTACAATACCGCATTGCAAGAGACCACTCAAGTGACGCCATTTCAGATTGTTTTTGGCCGAACAGTTACCACACCCTTAGATTCAATGCTGCCGGTAAACGACAGTGCAGAACAAAACCCTGAAATCGGCGAATTTATACAGAGGGCCGAAGAAGCACGTCAGCTGGCGTGACACCGCATTCAACAAAGACAACGCATTGACGCGGACCTGTACAACTTGCGGCGAAGAGAAGTCGAGTATGCACCAGGTGACAGAGTCTGTGTGTGGACTCCTGTACGGACGCGCGGCCTGTCCGAAAAGTTTCTGCGCCGTTATTTGGGCCCTTACCGAGTACTTCGCCGCATTAGTCCCTTAAACTACGACGTTACACCGGAAGGACAAGTGACCTCATCACGATGCCGACGTCGCACAGAAATTGTGCATGTGGTCAGAATGAAGCCATATTATGACAGGCAGTGAATGTTCTACCAAACACCTCTACTCAGTGCCATATACCACTTTATTATGGACAACAGCTTGTCAACAGTTTCGCTACTTTACGCATCGGGACGATGCGTTCTTGGAGGGGGAATAATGACGCAAGACAAAACCGTCTTTAAATAACGCGCGTAGGTTCCTGCGCCCTCCAAGAGGACAACGGCGTATTAGTGAAAACAAGACGAAGACGTAGTGGCACGTGCATTCGCCGCACGCACGCGTTGTCAAAAAAAAAAGAAGAGGAAGTGGAGCGCCGCTCGAGGAAAAGAAGGCTTCTTGATCTCCTGCTTGGAACACTGCAGTTATTCAATTTATTTACTTGCTGGGCACAAGTTAGCCCCAATAAATAGTTACCTTAGAAGTCCTTGAGTCATTCGTTACAATATCCTATAGTGAGGACGTCTTGGCTTTTTGCCGTAAAGTGGATATGGACATGACGGAGTCGGACAAGGTTGGTGACGTACTATAGGGAATCGCAGACGATGCGTTCAACCTATTACTGTGCCCAAATTGTGCTACCGTCGACGCAATTACTGAAAAATGCCGGCGTTTTGAGCAGGCCAAAAGTCGGCGTATTGCGAGGTCATTCACTCGGCTACCGAACACCGCCCGACGTGATCACGCGAAGACGGACAGGCCTCTTGTCTGCAGTCGTAGCCGCCATAGGAAATTACACGAATCGTACTTCGGGAAATTGAAGCTATTGCTCCTGCTCTCCCCATCAACGGCCACGGCAATTTTCACGTGCCGGCTGTTTCCTAGGTCTAGTCCATTGTGCGGGAGGAACTCGGCAACTTAGGTTTCGCCGTCTACACCATTTCTCAGTATCGGAAAACTGACTCGCCCTAGGTCGCCGCCTCGCCCGAGATCACCGCCCCAGGAACAACGGTTTTATCCGCGCTCACATAATCCGGCTGAATGGCGGACGGCAGATGATCGGCCGATTTGCTTCCACTGCAGCCGTATCGGTCACGTCGCGCACCATTGCAACAACCGTTGGGTGTCGCTGTTACCCCGGGATGACACGGCTAGCCACACCGATAACTACCGCCGTTTTCAGCCCGCTCAGCCATACCAACCATACAACACTGATAGCTATATACCGCCGCTTCCAGCCTTTTGAGCTGTACAAAGTCGATGCCATCCCTACGCCGCACAGCTGTTCCCCGTCGCCCCAAGATGACCAGTTCCGTTCGCCGGCAGCGCGTCGGCCGTCGTCTCCTTCGCCTCCACGACGACGTCCGACATCGCCGCTCAACCTTCAACAGGGAAACTAAGGGATGCAGCTCTTAGAGGTGACGCTGCACCTTCGACTTCCACCTGAAATCCTCTCCTCGTATTGCTGACGCGACAAAACTTGATCGACGTTGACGGCTTAACACTTCCCGCACTCGTCGACACTGGGGCGCAAATATCCGTGATCGCATCACCATCGCCGGTCACCATATATCTGTTTTGTTTACTGTTCTCGAGCAATGCCCTAACGACGTCATTCTCGGACACGATTTCTTGTCGGCCCATGCCGCTCTCATTGACTGTGCAACCGGCGTCCTTCAGCTTGAGCTTCCTGCTCTGTCGATTATGTTTGGCTGTCACCGCAAGCCACCACGTGTGTACCCTTCACAACGGCATCACCAGTTCCAAACGGCGACTACACAGTGTCCGCACTACTTAGCACTGTTGACCAAAAATATTGATGTGCCGCACACCTTTGTGACTGTTGTCGACAACCACGTCCAGCTCCCGCTTCTCAACTTAAGCAACTAGACCCAAGCTCTCCCGCAAGGCATCTCTGTGGCTGACGTGTCTGCGCTTGATGAATGCGACGTTGCGGCACTAGACGCCGACCCTTGTTCATCCTTTCTCGCAAGCGATCCGGCAAGCCCACTCCCTGACGAAATTGCCACGATGATTGCCCCTGATCTTTCGACTTACCAGCCGCGGAACTTCACCATCTCCTAACGACCTATAGGGATATCTTCGACTCCGATGACCGCCCCCTCGGTCAAACGTCTCTGGTAAGTCATTGAATACATACGGGAGATGCTATTCCTATCAGACGGCGACCGTATCGTGTGTCGCATTCAGAACGCCAGGTCATACAACGTGAAGTCGACAAGATGCTCTCCAAAGACGTCATAGAGGCTTCCTCAAGCCTGTGGGCGTCACCTGTCGTCCTGGTCAAAAAGAAGGATGGCAGCTGGAATTTTGCATCCACTATTGTGCCTAAAACAAAATAACGCACAAAGACGTATATCCGCTGCCACGGATCGATGACCCCTGGACTGTCTTCACGGTGCGAAGTACTTCTCATCCACAGACCTGCGCTCGGGTTACTGGCAGATTTCTGTTGATGACTTGGATCGAGAAAAAACTGCCTTTATCACACCGAACGGCCTCTATCAGTTCAAAGTTATACCCTTTTGACTGTGCAACGCCCCCGCAACGTTCGAACGCATGATAGACACACTCTTTCGTGGCCATAAATGGTCTATCTGCCTATGCTACCTAGACGACGTCATTGTGTTTTCCCCAACGGTTGAAAGTCACCTTACTGGTTTGGCGACCATTCTAGCTGTCTTTCGTCCAGCAGGACTCCAGCTAAACTCCAAAAAGTCTAATTTCGGGAGACAACAAATCACTGTGCTTGGTCATATTGTAAGTGCTACAGGTCTCCAACCTGACGCTGCCAAGATTAGCGCTGCCAGGAACTTCCCTGTGCCATCGTCTACTAAAGCTGTTCGCTGTTTTGTTGGATGGTCGTACTTCCGCCGTTTTATTCGCAATTTCACAATCATAGCCCGACCCCTTACCGGCCTTCTCAAAAAGGACGTTCCCTTCTCGTGGGGCCCCGACCAAGCGACCGCATTGTCGGCGCTTACCAACTTACTCACTTCATCGCCTATATTGGCTCACTTTGACCCATCCGCGCCTACTGAGGTTCGCACAGATGCACAGATGCTGTATGTGGCCTGACTTGTACTCGATGACGCTGACGCACTTTCGCGCGCCCCGACCAAGACATTGAGGACGACAGCGCTTTCCTTGGGGCCCTAAGCGTTACTGATTTGCCCACACGGCAGCGCGCAGACGACGCACTATGGCCTATATTCGAACATCTGGAAGGACAAAACCCATCAATACCACAGCATATCGCTCGAGGATTGTCGTCTTTTTGTTTACGACACGGCGTCTTGTATAAGAACTCCGCTGCCACCAAGACCTACCTCCTCTGGGATGGAGTAGGGAGTCAAGTCTGTTAAACGGGTATTGTGATTTTGAGCCATGGTTGCGACCATGTCTTGAGGGGCTTTGTGCGCGTAGTCCATTTTTTCCTGTCACTGTTTTTCTCTTGCCGCAAAGACCTGCTTCATTCTGGGTAGTAGTAGCGTTTCGAGTTTCGCAGTAAGGAGGGCGTTCATTGCTCGTGCTAGAGCCTTTGAAATGGAGCCGTCGGGCAATGTGGCGAGCTTGCAGTGTAATGCTTCGCTGAGTTTACGTTCAACCCGCTGTTGCAGCTGAGTGAGAGCCTGCGAGTTGACATTCCCTTCTGGAGTATATGCGGATGATATCGCTTATGAGATGGGTTGGAGGGCTTTGCGTTTGTGTGGGGTTAATTGTTGGATGGTGTGCGGGCAGTCTACTGCAGGAACCGGAACAATGTCTGCATTTGATGTTAAGCATTTGGGTTTTGTGCCTGCAAGTTGCGATTTGAGCTTAACCTTTTCTTTCTTGGGGTCTTGAATCTCAGCACGTAAGGATCGGTGCTCCTGCATGATGCTGTTCATGGTAGCGTCACTTACGGAGGGCAGTCACTTAGTCACTTACGGTAGCGTCACTTACGGAGACTTGCGGAGTGCAGCAGCCAGGCTTTCAAATGCGATACCCCATTGTACTACTTTTGGATGGGCAGAGTGAAAAGTAAAACGAAACTTCTTGGCCCATGGGATGTACTCCCAGCTAACAGGGCCTCCGCTAAACCATAGCCTGAGGTCAATGGACTCTAACGCCTCAGTGCTAGGCAATTCACTTGTGAAACTCAAACCATGCCCTGCTTTTATAAAATCATCTGAAATACTCCCAGGGGAAGCCAAACGACGCTGTCTCTTGAAAAAGAATGAAAAAGTCATCGACATACGTAAACACTTCAAGAACCTTTCCACCATTAAAAGGGAAATCGAGCGTCCTGTTAAAATCAATTACGCATATATCACGTAAAAGCACAGCCACACAGGAACGAATACACACACCTGTACGTTGCAGAAAAGGCTGCTTGGTAAAAACAATAAATATTACACTAAGATAAAACTATAACTGCCTTAAACGTGAC
Organism: Dermacentor silvarum; assembly: GCF_013339745.2. Classification (NCBI taxonomy): domain Eukaryota; kingdom Metazoa; phylum Arthropoda; class Arachnida; order Ixodida; family Ixodidae; genus Dermacentor; species Dermacentor silvarum. The sequence continues at coordinate 51,619,622 of NC_051155.1, forward strand.
ATAAACGTGACTGCCTTAAAGAATTATAGACCGGCAAGCAAGCACAGTTTCGCAAATTGCATTCTCCACTCTATTCAATACAATCGAACAACAAATACGAACTTATCTGGAGGTACTGAGTAAAACAAATCCTCAACGTCGACCGACGAACGATAATCTAGACCGTCGTTGTGTCGCAGAAAGCCAGCAACCTCTTCAGATTTTCTAACCCGGGAAGGATGAACAACCCTGAGTGACCTTAGGTTCTTCAATAGAAACCGCCTGTCATGCTTTGGCCAAGGGCTCCCCCCCCCCCCTCGCTCACCAGGGTTCTCAAAGGAACATATACGATATGCGTTTAGGCGGCAAAGACAGCCTTCAGACTGTTCATTTTGCTATTTCTCATGTCCTCAGCTATAGCATTTCATTCCAAGTTCTTACAATATTTCACGAACTTAGCCTTAACCGTCACCGAACTTTTGTTAATGGCATAAAGTTCTTGTCCACTACCACTTGCGCTTTTTTATTGAATATGCTTTTCCACATCACAACAAACCCACCGGCATTGTTTTCATGTTAGAGAACCACACTGTTCAGCATAAAGTAGTTCACCACGTTGTCCAGCTTCTAATACCTACCCCGGAGTGGTCATTGAAGGGCACATCTCCTTAGGCAGTTTACACCATCCTAGAGACAGTCTGCCCTGTACTCGTCAATTGACCTGAAAGAGAGCTCACGGTTAATCCCAACAAGATTATGAGCGGAAACTTTGGGTGGAAAGACGAATTTCGGTATCTTCCTCAGGATCTCAGATATATTTTCTGGTAAGGAGACGTCACCCAGAACCAGGACAGGCTTTTTTTCTGTTAAACACCTGTTTTTCTCAGTGACCTTGAGCAGGCCCCCCAGGACAGCGCGCCATCTGATCTATGCGTTCTGAGAAGCTATGCCTGTAGTTCCTCAGTTATGCCGAAGTAATTTGCGAATGCTACTGTAATGAGCCCATAACAGTCACCGCTGTAAGATGATTGAGCAGCAGTTCTTCGTCATCAGTGATGCCTTCCAAGTCTGCGGTCTTTTGTTTGGCTGACGAGAATCATTACGCTAAAGCTAGACGGGATAATGAGTTGATCTTCATGCACATTGATGATCATTTCAGACTTAGGGGTCGGTTCGCTGGTAGCATAATTGACTTGAAGTGACGTACGGTGGCGCACTGGCGCACGGACTGTTTGCAGTGAAATATGTCAGGTCTAAGCGCACTGCTTAAAGCGTACCAAGTAACATCTTAGATACGACAAAAACAAAGAAAAGTTGGAGCGCAAATTGAAGACTGATTTATTTTTCGTAACGGTATCTGCTGTATGTGCACTTCACATGCCACAAACCATAATACAGTAGTAAGCCAGACACAAAAAGAAAAACGAAGAATAAAACTCCACAGCTCGCTTTCCCTGTCAACATGTGTATTTAGGTCGTTTGCGTTTTTTTCGCATACTGTGTTGCTTTCCGCAAATATTTGTTATTTTCAGTCAGACCCATGCAATACCAAAGCAAGCACCCAGCCATAACAGACATATCAAAACGCCTCAAAACTCTCTATTTCGGCCTGGTCACTTGCACGCGTGATACTTGACTATATAGCTAAAGCGCGGCTCACATACTTATTTCGTACCATGCGTAGCTACTTTTCCGTACTGTGTAATCTGTTTGCTTTAATAAATATGTTGCCTGAGACTCTCGCAATACCCCTTCTCATTTGGATAACGTGACTGCCGGCACAGTACAGCGGGATGGTGTAAATGACATACATTTTCAGAAACTGGTTGTGTCTGAGCGCACAACGGCCGCTGCAAACCGCTGTATTTTAACCTTCATACAAAGACATTTAAGTTTATACGGCGCGGCAAAAACAACGTATACTTCATGTCATAAAACAATGAACAATGTACAGCAGCGGTTGTGAGTCAGACCATTGTTGTTGCTCTTTGTAACGGCGTAGATTCACCTGTACATTATTGTTTGACCTAGAGCTATTCGAATTTGAGGACTGCCCTATGCATCCTTTGCTTTCCTAAGCTTGACAGCAAATTGTAGACTGATCGCAGTGTAGTGGGCTCCTGCATTCACTTTAACAGCAACCCTTTCACCATCGGTATGGGTATCGATATCTGTGCTTGGATGTTATTTCTATTATGTCGCTTATTGAGGTCTTTGTCTTTGTTACGAGGTGTTTTTATGGTACAGTGGGTTGATTTGATAATGTAGCTGCAACGTTAAGTCGTCACCATGATCATTCCAGCTTAGCCGTCGGCAGCGAATAGTCTTCAGCACTTCGAGCAACAGGAACCGCAGTTACAACAGTTCATGGCTGTCAATAGTGCGGATGAAGGATAACGGTATGACAACGTGTTGAACCAGCGCACGGCCCGCGTTCAACGCAAGGTGTCTGCCTGGTTTTAACCAACGGAATGGTCCTTCATGTTTCCGCGAATATTCTGCTAGGAAATGCGCGATGTAGCCTCCTCGTTTGCCTTGCTGTCAACGTGAAACATAAATAGCTTGCCCTCATAGTCTCATATGGCGGTATAGACAGCATCGTTAATGGGACCCCGCTTCCCTGCACTAGTAGCAAATTGAACGGTAGTCAGGGGCGCTCCAAATGGTACAAAGTCTCGAAAACCTGCGCTCAGACGAAGTAGGCTGAAAAAGAGCGACACACACAGACACACACACAACATAATGTGTTCGTAGCTGTTTTTGGTGCACTTATGAACAATGGTCCTCGACAATTTGAACCATTGTACACAACCGGCCCAAGTTTCTGCTCTACTGAACGCCAAATGGTTGTCTTTTATGGGCCGTTGCCCGGGGCGATAAGCGGCCGGGCCTGATGGCGGAAGCTGGCGATGGAACTGCTACGTTAAGTGGCCCAGTGCCTGTGTGCGGCAGTGGAAAATTAAATGGCGTGACCGCACATAGAGCGTTTTTCCATGTGCGGTAGAGCTCTCAGTGAGTGCGGCGTCTCTTCTCGGAAGATTTCCACCAGTTGAGTAATATATTTCTCGCCTCATAGTGAGGAGCATTTCGCGCCTAATGGGTATATTAGTTGCCGTAAGACAAATCATAGTCTTATATATGAGACAGCGGGGGCTCTATCCCATGTCTCTTGGTTCTTGTTTTCCTAATTTTGTTTCAATCGTTCCGATTTCTGCTAAATGAAGTAAACACCATGTCAGACATTTCGTTTAAACTAGGCACGTCTATCACCGAGTGATAGCTTGATAGCAGTCATAAACCTTTGAAAAACAGTCACCGAGAAATAGTAAAACAATGTAAAATAAATTATGGCTTCTTATGTGTCAAACCACCATATGATTATGAGGCACTCTGTAGTAGGGGACCCCGGATTAATTTGGACCACCTGGGGTTCTTTAACGTGGATCTCAACCTAAGTACACAGATGCTTGCTGCATTTCGCCCCGATCGTGAAACAATGTACGCGTGAGGACACGTCACTTGGCGTCCTCGCCTGAGCGTGATTACACACACAACCATAAAACTATTATCATGAAAACACCAGGAAACCAGGAAAGCGAAACTATAACGTTTCCGTGAAATACGGAATTCGCGGTGACACCCGCAGCGTTAACTCAAAATAAATGAACAGTGGCATGGGCCCTCTGTATGTGGAGACATTATCAATTTATCATGGTCAAAGAGACTATACACCAGATCACCGATCTCGGCTGCCTCTTTGCATCATTTAAATAGTAAAGACTGAAGTGGGTCTTAGAAAATTGTTTGCAACATATTTTAAAAAATTCCTGGTGTGTAGCACAATCATTTCTTACAACTAAATAGCAAAGCAATTGTAGCTAAATAACAAGATGTTGTTATATGGCCACATTGGGCAACACCATCCCGACTGCATGTAGCAGTCTGGCCATGTTAATTAGCTGACTGGCAGAGTTCGTTTTTTTTTTTCGTTTGAGGGAAATTTAACTTCCTCAAGCTTGCCAAAGTGGGCATTGAATCAATAAATACGAAATGAGTACAGGGTCACACAATATTTTTTTTTTACTATTAGTGACAACACGGGCATTTTGTTTAGAAACGCAATGAATTATTGCAATTGAGAATTTTGTGATTTGATTGTACCGGTTATTTTGTCAGCAAGTCTCGGCAACAATTTCACTGAAACCAATAAATATACCATCCGTTTTTGCAATTCCCAGTGTTAGCGATCGATCTATTCATAACATATTCTTACGAGTACGCCTTAAAGATAATATGTAGTGATATTGATAACATATTCTTACGAGCACGCCTTAAAGATCATTTGTAGTGAACAGAATACAATAAACCAACTGATAAGATGAACAGTGGCATGGGCCCTCTGTATGTGGAGACATTATCAATTTATCATGGTCAAAGAGACTATACACCAGATCACCGATCTCGGCTGCCTCTTTGTATCATTTAAATAGTAAAGACTGAAGTGGGTCTTAGAAAATTGTTTGCAACATATTTTTAAAAATTCCTGGTGTGTAGCACAATCATTTCTTACAACTAAATAGCAAAGCAATTGTAGCTAAATAACAAGATGTTGTTATATGGCCACATTGGGCAACACCATCCCGACTGCGTGTAGCAGTCTGGCCATGTTAATTAGCTGACTGGCAGAGTTCGTTTTTTTTCGTTTGGGGGAAATTTAACTTCCTCAAACTTGCCAAAGTGGGCATTGAATCAATAAATACGAAATGAGTACAGGGTCACACAATATTTTTTTTTACTATTAGTGACAACACGGGCATTTTGTTTAGAAACGCAATGAATTATTGCAATTGAGAGAATTTTGTGATTTGATTGTACCGGTTATTTTGTCAGCAAGTCTCGGCAACAATTTCACTGAAACCAATAAATATACCATCCGTTTTTGCAATTCCCAGTGTTAGCGATCGATCTATTCATAACATATTCTTACGAGTACGCCTTAAAGATATTATGTAGTGATATTGATAACATATTCTTACGAGCACGCCTTAAAGATCATATGTAGTGAACAAATACAATAAACCAACTGATAAGAAGCTTAAAGTCAAGCGACTGACTGATGTATTGATCATCATAGGATTTCAAGTTCTTGTATGAAGCGTTTGGCATTTCAATATGTAGATTTCCTTTATTCAGCAATGAAACTGGATAATTCAAACGCCAATTGCAGTTCCTTTTGAAACCGCACAATGACGGAATAGTCTATCAAGATGATGATGATGATGATGATGTGACCAGATATTCCCAGAGTGTCATGCCAGTGGTAATTAGTTACAATGAAAAGGTCACAAATGGTAGTTGTAACATGGCTGTAAGAAGGTGTAAAGTCGATTGCTGTAAAGTGCATGAAAATGTTTAATAAATTCTGAGCATGACTAGTGAAGTATGCTATGACCATAAATGTAATGTTGCAAAGGGATGGTGCTGTAAAATTTGTCACATACAATAGCACCAGCGTCTCACCAAGACCCTTGAGTGCGAGGGCGCCCCTACCCATATTCCTCTCATTTGTTTTGTAGGGCACGTGGTCTAGAAAACTACAATCACAGCAGCAACCTCTGGCAACAGGATGTGCTACGAATGTCTATGGCTGATAACTTGCAATGTAGCAACATCGCGTAAGATCAATAAAACGTTCTACCAAAAAAAATGTGGTTGATCCCTCTTATATAGGAATCGGTATAGAACACGAAAGTGAAACGTGTCTTCACAGAAGTAGTGTAAGGTTTATTGCACATTGATATATAATGTCTATTGGTGTTTTGTGGCTAAAACGCCCTTAGGCGTTGATGCACCCACGCTGACGCCTGGTGGCACGTCTCCTCCATCACGACTACCAACGTCGATGACCATGAGCAACCGTCGTGCATATGGAAGCTGCACTACGCTGCACACGCTAGCACAACGCGAAAAACGAAGCACGTAACTGACACACTAATACAACGCGCAAGACAAAGCACGTAACTGAATCGTCACCGAGTCAAATCAGCGCGTACAGCGCGTCGTAATTGCAGCCTCCGCGATCAACTTCAGAAACATTTTCAGAGCTAATTGCGGAGGCCACGCTCCGCTGTGCTGAGTACGGTGAACGCCACCTAGGTGGCGTTGGTAGTGCTTCTTGATGCCAGCGTCCCTTCGAATGCTGGCATCGAGGCGTCGTAGTGCTGAGACCACCGAAGCGTTCACTGTCGGTGCGCGTTAGTGTCATAATGCAGTACTTCTCTTTTCTGCTCGTAGGCGGCGGCACCGCCCCGAGCAAGAGCGCGGGTACACGGAGGAGTGTTAGATATATAAGGCGCGTCTGTGTAGCTCTCTGCAAATGCGTTTGTGGCGCAATGGGTTAAACGCTCGGCGATCTATCGTCGCGGACCGAGAGGTCGTGGGTTCCATTTCCAAATTTTGCATGTTTGTGGAACTTTTTCTTCTGGTTTCTTTCTTTGTATTATGTTCTATGACGTATTTCCGTGACGGAAATACGTCAGTGAAGTCTTGGTGGACCCCGGCATAAAACACTTTCGTGTTAAAATATCGGCAGAACCCATCTCACGACGACTGTTGACGTTAATGCGTTTAGCATTGAATAAATATTGCGACACAATATATTGAGAGAAAGAGAGAGAGAAATAGGGAGAGAGAGATGGGTTATTTTCGTTTTGTTTTAGAAAATGGCGGCCAAGTTAAATAAAGCACGTCAAGCCTAGCGCAGCTACACCTCGAGCAGAAAAAAATAAATAACTATAATGTATCAGTGGCTACATGAAAGTAAAAGCATACATACAATGGCAATCAGTGTTGATAAATCCGCATTTTAGGAACACACATATAAAACATGTGCATAAATTCTTCATCAGCCTATATTTATGTCCAGTGCAGGACGAAGGCGCTCTCCAATTACCTCTGTCTTGTGCAGGCTGATTCCCAATTGCACCTGCAAATTTCCTAACTTCATCATGCCGCCTTGTTTGCTGCCACCCTCGACAGCGCTTCCCTTCTCTTGGTATCCATTCTGTAACTGTAATGGTCCACCGCGTATACGTCCTACGCATTACATGACCTGCCCAGCTTCATTTCTTTCCTCGTGTCTCTTAACGTTAGGCCTAAGATTTTTCGTTCCATCGATCTTTGTGCGGTCCTTAACTTGTTCTCGAGCTTCTTTTTAACCTCCAAGTTTCCGCCCGATATGTTCGCACCGGTAGAATACAATGATTATACACTTTTATTTTCAACAACAGTGGTAAGCTCCCAGTCAGGATTAGAGCACTGCACGGGCTCGGGCTTACCCGAAAGCCCGGGCCCGGCCCGGCCCGTTCGCCACGTGTGTACCCTTAAGAACAGTTTTTTCACGGGCTCGGGCCGGGCTCGGGCCGGGCTCGGGCCGGGCTCGGGCACGGCGTCCGGCTCGGGTTTTTTGACCCGGGCCCGGGCCCGGCTCGGGCATTTTTGACGGGGGCCCGGGCCGGTCTCGGGCTATCTGGTGGTGTGCATGTAACGTGCAGCGAGTTATTCTCGGGCGTCTCAACTCTGAAAAGATTATTTTTTTGTCTCGGGCCGGGTTCGGGCCGGTTTTGAGTCGGGCTCGGGCCGGGCTTGGGCCTAAGGTAAAGCGGTGGCGGGCCGGGCCGGGCGGGTAACGTAGATTATTTCCGGGCCCGGGCCGGGCCCGGGTCTCGCCATAAAAGTTTTGATCGGGCTCGGGCGGGCCGCCCAACGGGCCCGGGCTGAAAAAATCAGCCCGTGCAGTGCTCTAGTCAGGATTTGGCAATGCCTGCCGTGTGCACTCCAACCAAGTTTTATTCTTCTGCGAATTTCCTTCTCATCATCAGGGTCATGATCAGTGCATCAACTATGATGTTGTAACTAATATAACAAATACAATACAAACCAGAAATTAATAATTGTTTGCTGACCTCTTATGATATTTCTATAATAAAAAGTGGGCCCCTCGGTTTCGTTTCTTCTCGTTCATATATATACATTTAGACCTGCCATTTTCGAAACGAGTTCTGCACGGGGCGTATACTGCAGCGGGACGCCTCTTTCGCTACACATTGTCATGTAGACAATGTATTTCAATATCAGGAGACTTAACGTAACATATGCATGCGAATGCACAGTGTTGGCATTTAAGATGACAAAGAAGCAGAGTAGAAGGAAAGGGAATCCAGTGGTCAGATACTTGTTCCATCATTCAGCATGTCTCATATTTGGACCGTGTTAGCTCTTAAACAGCTTAACGGGGTGATATATACTTATTCTTCCATGCGCTGTTCTGCTACTGCAATTCATAAGTAATTCATGGATGGTTTGAATGAGAACAATGCGCCCACAAGTAAATATATCTAAGCCAAGACCCTGCATACAGTATAGTGATAACGAAGCTAGATAGCGCTTACCCTCCCGTTACTTCTATTCTCGTAGGAACTGTGGGCGGCAGCGTATCCGGCAGAATCATAACCAACGCTCCTGGTACCTGCTTTAATGGGAGCAAAAAAAAGGAAAGAAAACGGCAAAGCTTGATCTAGTTCGTGCTAAGCTCGAGACACAGCGAAGCTGGCCGATCGATTGCGTCATAACCTAAGAGATAGATACCTTGCATAATTAAACTCAACTGAGGCATAGCCAAGGCCGAACCAAGTTGCTACCAAATTCAACCTAAATACAACCAAGTTCAACCTCGACATCACTAAGTTAGTTGTGACTCGAGCTTTGCGCGGCCTAGTGCAAGCTTTGCCTCCCCATTACGACGACAGCAGTGAAATTGCACGCTCCAATGATTAGCGGCCACGCAGCCAGCTGTGGAAGAAGACGACGACGGCGAACGCGGGAGCAGTAGCACGAGCAGGTGCCGAGCACGAGTTTGAGCGCTAACCGATGGGCACCAACGAGCCAGCTGCGTAAGACGACGACGCTCGAGCAAATGCTGATGATGATAGTTTCGTGAAACGCGCACTTTTTACGACTGGCTTCACTGTTAAAAAAGATTTCTTTGTAGCGTTATGTGCAAAAAAGACCTGGGGTGGTATTCTGAAGGATTCTACCTAGTGGACTGTCCATTTTGGCTGTCGCGGATTGGCTGCTGCTTCATGTGCAGGAAGGAGACTGGCTGACACCTTCCTGCACATCAAGCAGCAGCCAGTCAGCGACAGCCGAAATGGACAGTCCATTAGGTAGACTCTCACAGAATACCGCCCCAGGCCAGTAGCAATGAGCTGTAGATAACAGCTTTACCGGCTACGAACATTCAGAAACTGTCCATAGCCAGCTTGTTTTGAAGCAAGGTTAAGAAGAAAAATCCACCCACTGTGGTATGTTTGCATAGGCATATATAAGATGCTTTTATTGCGGCGATTTTTTAAATGTCGTTGGCAGAAAACATAATGTGTTGCCAGAGGGAGTTTCATCAATGTACTGGAGCAGAACGAGCAGTGTGCGCTGCTTCGAGGAAGAGGACGACAAGTTAGTCAAGGGCTTGTGCGACAAGTTAGTGGAAGCTTAAGAACGCTTCTAGACATTTCGGAGAAGTGCTTGGCCCCTTACAGACGGGGCTATCCGCAGCCGGAATATGAGAATGCTCAAGTTTTCAAGCCCTTGATTCCTGTCAGCATTCTTAAACTGTTGCTGCCAGTAGTTTCTTCCGAGCTGGCCAAATTATCTTGAAACCCCACGCTGACACTACCGATGCTTTCAAGTGCAGACGTTGTAGGATAAGGTTCATTGTTTTGCAAGTCTGTTTGCAGAAAACGTTGCATTCACATATTTGTATTCTGGACGCGAGTGAGACGAACCAGTAAGTCCTAGTTACAATGTTTTGTCCATAATTTCTGTAGAAGGTATTGTGAAGGACTCGACGAACATTCATTTAGCCAGGTAACATGATTATGAAGTTGTGGTCAATGACCAATTGACTATCAACGTGTTAGCAACGAGACACTTTTTTGTCAAATGTTTAACTTGTGCAGGACTACACACAAGACGTAACCAAGACATGCCGGTTCATTTCAATCATGCCTAGAATAGCCACCTGTAATAGTCACCTTAAACCACACTTGCAAAGCGAGAAGTCTTATCCTGGAAAGTCTGCACTTGACGACATCAGTAGTGTCAGCGTGGGGCCTCAAAATAAATGAGCAAGCTCACAAGAAATAACTGAAAGTACAAGTAAAAGTATGCCAACAGAAAATGAAGGGCTTGGACGCCGATGCATTCTTCGCAAAGTGCCAACTACAGAGCCGTTGTTAATGAGTTCCCGGATACGTAACTACATGCCAACTTCATGCCGACGCTAAGGAAATACCAGGGCAGGGAGCTGCAAGAAAATAAATTTGGTGCTCTAAGAAAATGTGCCCACTCAAACCATGGAAGTTATATTTAACGTGTTTCTTACAACTACACTGAACCTAAACATGTTGTTTGGGCAAGGGAACAATGATCAACACTGGTGCCTTGCCCGACTCGATGAGAGTCACCTGCGCCGTGAATGTTGCCGTCAGTGCACTTCGTTCCGAAGTTGAGGCCGCCCTGCATGGTCAGCGTGCTGTACAAATTGCAGAAGCAATTCCCACAAGCTTGTCTGCCGAACAGGGAACCTGCATGGGGCTCCAAAGCCCATAGAACGAATGAACGCAAAACCCTAACAAATCTAGCTTGTTTAGGCTGAGAAAAGTAGCCTCACGTTGGCTTCTCCTATAATTCTTTCTAGGCATGGAACAAGCTTGCATTGCTGTGTACGCGCGTAAATCATCAAGAGGCGAGCAGTGAAAAAAAAAAGCATGTAGGAGCGTATGTAGAGCACACAGATGTAGTTGTATATGAAACGCCACTACCGTTCGGTAGACGCTACATCAGCAGAACAGGACAATGTACAAATGACCGACTTTGTAATCATGCAAACTTGATGCGCAGGTCACCTGGTAGTGCACTGCTCACTTGTACCATTGCGTTACAAAACTGCGCGAGTGTGGCAATATATAAGGACAGTAGGGCCAGATAGATTTGTGAGGCTTTCCTTATATACGTCACAGGGAACCTGTGCATTGGTTCCCCATCCAGAGGGATATTAGACAGTGAGACTGCTTATTTATCATTGTAAAACAGCTGTTATGCAAGCCATGCCATGCGCTTATCGCTCTTGTGCGAGCAACATGCATTGCAGGTTTATCTGTTCTCCTTTGACATCTCGCTTTATATCTCTGTGCATGAAGTAAAATTTGATCGTTGCTAGTAGTGTTCTGTCCTGTCACCTCCTTGCCATTCCTATGAAATGTGGGCTAATTAAGGCTTTTTTCTTTGTGAAAGAGTGTTAGTCTAAGGCATAAACCAGCTTCATGGCAGTGTGCAATTAAGGAGTGTAAACATTTGCTGAAAATAGGTCCCCGAAGAATATTGCAAGAAGAGCACTTAAAAACACAAGTGTATCTATCACCAAGGCCAACCCTTGTGTGTCTTCCATGTTAACATATTTCTCAGGAATCAAGCTCAAAACTGATATCCCGGTGCAAGCTCTCCATATCATATTACCTTGTCAATGAAGCAAAGCACACTGGTGCATGGATGTTGTTGCACCCACTCAGGTGTGCAGATCAGCACTGATCAGCAACCCAGCACAGTCTGCTTACACTTTCTGCAGGCCCAGCCACACCTGTATGAAAGCAAGTGGGCTTAGTATCAGGAGAGTAAAATAAAAGAGGTGACACTGTGGGCACAGCAATCGTTGTTCGGTATAAATATGAATAAAATGCAGATATTCTTCCTACAGCAAGCTTCACTTTAAGGTACAAATCCTGCAAGATATGAAAAATATTGTAACGCCTTGGTTGAGATGAAAGGAAGAAGAGGAGGACGACGGATCTTTTTGGGTGCGCAGCGCAGAACGAAACCGGTGCTGGACTGTTTTCCTGGACTCTCATCCATCACCTGTAAATAAACACGCCTCATCCGTAACAGTTTTGTGGTAGAGGTGCTGGGTACTCAACCACGCCACGCAACACGGTTCTGGAACCACCTGATCTGCGCCGAAGCCGCCGCCTTGCTGGACTGCCGCCCTTGCCGCTGGTGGTCGAGATGTCTCGCGGTGAAGACGGAACCCGGACTGTACCAGTTCCTACAATTCCAGCCCCTGCCCTGGTTACAGCGGGCCCTTCGGTACCTTCTTCAGCCGCGGCTGGTCCCTGGCAGCGTCAGAACCTGATAGAGCCTCGCCATTTGGAGGCAAGTCTGGAGAGGACGTGGATGAGTGGCTCACTCACTACAAACGGGTGAGCAACTACTACCATTGGGATGCGGCAACTCAGCTGTCCAACGTCGTGTTTTTCTTAACAGACACGGCACTTGTGTGGTTTGACAACCATGAGGACACCCTCACGATCTGGGATCGATTCATGTCAGAAATAACGGAGTGTTTTGGGGACTCAGTCGCGAAGAGGAAGCAGGCTAGAGCACTGCACGGGCTCGGGCTTACCCGAAAGTCCGGGTAGAGGAGTTTTTTCACGGGCTCGGGCCGGGCTCGGGCACGGCGTGTGCTTTTTGACCCGGGCCCGGGCCGGGCTCGGGCTTTCTGCGAGTTATTCTCGGGCTTCTCAACTCTGAAAAACATGTATTTTTCCGTATCGGGCCGGGTTCGGGCCGGTTTCGAGTCGGGCTCGGGCCGGGCTCGGGCTTAAGGTAAAGGGGCGGCGGGCCGGGCCTGGCGAGTAACGTAGATTATTTCCGGGCCGGGCCCGGGTCTTGCCATAAATGTTTTGATCGGGCTCGGGCGGGCCGCCCAATGTGAAAACGGGCCGGGGCCGGGCCCGGGCCGCAAAAATCGGCCCGTGCAGTGCTCTAAAGCAGGCTGAACAATCGCTGCTGCAAAGAGCCAAGTGCCAGGCGAGACCTGCACGACTTATATTGAGGCGATATTGAAGCTCTGCAAGAACGTCAACCCTCGCATGTCAGAGGAGGACAAGGTTGGCCACCTCTTAAAAGGAATTGCCGAGGATGTATACCACTTCCCCATCGGCAAAGAGAACCTTGGTTGAGTAGCTGACGTCATACGGCATTGTCGTACATTCGAGGCCTTGAAGGTGCGACGTATCACGCCAATGTTCGGTCGGTTACCGAATGTGACAACCGTTGCGAGTGTTGACGACTACACGTCCCTTGATCTCGCGTCTACAATACGAGAGATAGTACGGGAAGAGCTCACCCGACACGTCCACTCACCTTATGATGCTGCGCCAATCCCAGCACCCGCTCATCATGTTTCTATCGCTGCAACGGGCGTAGAGGACTACAACTACAGTTCTCGCTCGCCACCGAGGCCGCAGCCCAATCACTATCCAGAGTCGCGCTACGAACGCCGCTTCAGCTATCCTCGTCAGCCGGCCGCTACACACCAGGAGCGCGTGAAGATGCATTTGTCCCACAGCGTTGCGGCAATGCTTTTCAGGAGTACACCGCATATCACCAAACTCCTGTGTGTTATTGTTGTGGTGCTACCGGACACATAGCTCGGTTCTGTCGTCGGCGCAGGGAAACATCCCGATATGATCCGCCATCAACGTTTCTTCGCGCCGGCAATGGTCACAACAACGATCCCTGGTCCGCCTATTCCAGGAGAACCTCACAAGAGAATCGACGCAATAGTTCTCCCGCTTCGGACCGTAGTATGACACCTCCGTCCGCCTCACTGCGCCGCTCGCCTTCACCGCGACGACGGCTATCACCACCGCCACCGCCTGGAAACTAGCCGGCGCAACCGATGGAGGTGAGGTCGCACAAAATGACTTACCTCAGATGCCTCCGCCAGTTACGATGCTTAAGAACAAGATAAAGGTGTTAATAGATGGAGTATGTGCTACGGCTTTAGTGGACACTGGTGCAACCATTTCTGTGGACACTGGTGCAACCATTTCTTTCAAAGATCGCATTGGCCGCAAAGTTATGCTTTCTTGGCACGAATCTACAAGATTTCGTGGTGTCGGAGGAGAAATACTTCATCCCTGGGAGTTTGCGTCGTTAACGTCTTGTTGGCCGGAAAGGTGTTCCCAGCTGAATTCCTGGTTCTGCAGCAGTGTACACACGAAGTTATTCTCGGTATTGACTTTCTCCAAGAGTGTGGCGCTTTCGTCGACTCCTGCCCTCTGTGACCAGCTGCCACCCGCGGAAGACACACTGGTTGTTTCCGACGAACTGACATTGCCACCATGGTCCATGCGGTCAGTTGCTGTGTTCGCTTCCGCCTCTGGCGTCTCTGCCGTATCTCCCTTTGATGCGATCGTTCAACCTCTGACCGGTCAGTGTGCTAAGAAAGACATCGTAGTGCCTCGCTGTATTGTGTGGATTAGCAACCGAGCCACGTCTTTATGGGCACTTAACTGTTCGCCAGTGCCTGTTATACTTCCTCGAGGAATGAAGCTCGCCATCTTTGATGGTGCCAACGGGAATTCTATCGCTGCCGTTGACGACGAAGATCGAAAACGCTTGGCCGTTGGCGAATGCAGTTGCTCCTACGAGTCGCAGATTTTGAGCATGGTTAGTAAGAACCTACGGTCACACGAGCGACAAAGATTGGTCGAGCTATTGGAAAGACATGCTTCTGTGTTTGACTTCTGCGAAAAGGAGAAGCGACTATCTGTACCATGTTCTCGAGCTCAGCACAGAATCGATACAAGCTCTGCTCATCCCGTCCGGCAAAAACCTTACCGAGTGTCGTCATCGGAGCGGAAAGTTATTGCCGAACAAGTTCAGGATATGCTGCAGTAGGGCGTTATTGAAGAATCGTGCAGCCCTTGGGCAGCACCTGTCGTTTTGGTTAAGAAACCTCCAAGACGTCTCTTGGAGGTTTTGCGTTGATTATAGACGATTAAACGCCCTCACCAAAAAAGATGTATATACACTACCTCGGATCGACGATGTCATCGACTGTCTACACTCGGCTTCCTACTTTTCTTCACTAGATCTACGATCAGGGTATTGGCAGATCCCTATGCACCCTGCTGACAAGGAGAAGACTGCATTCGTGACACCCGATGAACTATATCAATTTATTGTTATGCCGTTTGGGCTTTGCAATGCCCCCGCTACTTTCGAAAGATTTATGGACTCGATTCTGCGCGGTCTAAAATGGGAGATATGTTTATCCTATCTAGATGACGTTGTCATTTTCGGACGTACTTTTGAAGAGCATAACGCCCGTTTAAACCTCGTTTTAGACTGCATCGAAAAGGCCAGCTTGGTTTTGAATTCTAAGAAGTGCCGGTTTGGCGAACGACAAGCGTTAGTTCTTGATCACCTGGTTGACAAAGATGGTGTCAGGCCAGACCCCCGGAAAATCGAAGCAGTCAGTGCCTTTAAGCCACCTCAGTCACTAAAAGAACTCCGCAGCTTCTTGGGATTATGCTCCTACTTTCGACGGTTCGTGCCCAAGTTCGCGGACATTGTTTATCCATTGACAAGTCTCTTGCGAGAAGACAGCCCGTACGAGTGGACACCTGAATGCGACGCGGCATTCTCTCAACTCAAGTTTCTCCTAGCATCAGAACCCATTCTTCGTCACTTCGATGCGTCTGCTCCTACTGAAGTGCACAGTGACGCCAGCGGAATCGGCGTCGGTGGAGTGCTTGTTCATGCACCATAATAATGAAGAGTATGTGATGGCCTATGCGAGCCGTTCTCTCAGCAAGGCTGAACGAAACTACACTGTCACAGAGCAAGAATGCTTAGCGGCTGTATTTGCTGTTCAGAAGTTTTGTTGCTACCTCTACGGGCGTCCATTTACAATTGTGACGGACCACCACTCCTTATGTTGGCTTGTTACCCTCCGTGATCCCTCCGGTCGTCTAGCACGCTGGGCTTTACGGCTCCAAGAATTTGACTTCAATGTTTCGTATAAAAATGGCAGACGTCATGCCGAGGTTGATTGCCTTTCTCGCCTTCCTCTGTCCACAACGGAGGATAACACGGACAGTCTCGACACCTGCTTTGCTGCTGTCTCTCACTCGTTTCCTGACGCCACCGTCTTCCAGCGAGAACAGCGCAATGACTTATGTTTGGACCCCTTGTTCGCCGATGCCTGCAGTCCCAAGTCCAGTGGTCGCTTTTGTCTTCACGATGGACTGCTATATAAGATAAATTACTCAGCAAGTGGCGTGCGGTATTTACTGGTTGTTCCAGAAAGCCTGCATTGCGACGTTCTCCGTGTCATGCACGATGATCCGACATCAGGCCATCTCGGATTCATTCGCACCCTACATCGAACACACGAGCGGTTTTACTGGCCTAAGATGCGACATTCTACTAAACAAAACGTGTCGAGCTGCGACAAGTGCCAGCGTCACAAGCGACCTACAAGCGCTCCACAAGGCCTTCGTCATCCTGTAGCGCCGCCTGCTACACCTTTCGAGCAAGTTGGTATCGACCTGCTAGGATCGTTTCCACGGTTTTCGAACAACAACCGTTGGGTCATTGTCTGTGTCGATCCCCTTACTAGGTACGCGGAAACCGCTGCGATATCTTCCTCCACCGCTACCTGTGTCGCTGCCTTCTTGTTACGCTACGTAATTCTTCGCCACGGTCCGCCTCGCGTAATCATCAGCGACCGTGGTCGCCAATTCGTCGCCGATGCCGTGGAAGAATTGCTTAGACTCTGCACTTCGCAGTTCCGCCACTCAACACCATATCATCTCCAGACGAATGGCCTTGTCGAACGTACGAACCGCACCCTGACCAACATGCTGGCTATGTATGTATCATCCAATCACAAGAACTGGGTTGACATCTTACCATTTATTACCTATGCCTACAATACAGCGCAGCACGAAACTACGGACTTCACACCTTTCTACCTACTCTATGCTCGGGCACCGCGCAGCTGTCTCGATACCATTTTCCCCTTTACCCTTCATGCAGAAGATTCAGTTGCCGAAACTTTGTGCCGTGCTGAGGAAGCCCGACAACTTGCTCGTCTGCGTATACTGGCATCACAAGATCGCTCCAAGGAGCGGTATGACCGCCGCCACGACTGTTTCATTCGAAAAAGGTGACTTGGTGTAGCTGTGGACCCCTCAGCGCAGACGCGGGTTATGCCAAAAGTTCTTGGCTCAGTATACGGTCCCTTCACCATCATTGACCGCATTAGTGATTTAACGCATGTGGTCGCCCGTGTAAGGTCACCAGGACGCCGCTCTAGCGCTACTCAACTTGCGCATGTTACGCGCCTCAAGCGATATCACACTATAACTCAGCCCTAACTCGCATGATGGGTTTCGTCTGCGAAACGGGGAATGTAACGCCTTGGTTGAGATGAAATGAAGAAGAGGAGGACGACCGATCTTTTTGGGTGCGGAGCGCAGAACGAAACCGGTGCTGGACTGTTTTCCTGGACTCTCATCCATCACCTGTAAATAAACACGCCTCATCCGTAACAATATGATGCATGAGCCATGTATGCAATGAAATTAATCGAAGGGCCCTTTTTTGCCTCCCACCTCCTCATCGTGCATAGATGGAAGTAAGGTTAAGTAAACTGGACCAGACAGCCACATAGTGTAAGCAACGATAGTCACTTGGTGGGCCAATTATTATTGCACAGCATGACACGTACCCTCGCAGTCGTTTTAATGTGTTTTGTAATGCCGGCCATCCTGCAGGCATTGCAGTGTTAAATCAGCCATAAGCGTAGTAGCATTACCTAACAGGGCTAACCAATAAGTGTCCCCAGCAGCACAACTCGGCATGTCTATCAGGAGGCATTTATTACACTTTCACAACTGTCCTCCTACTGCTTGAGCCCAATTTTTGTCAAAAATATACGACCTATAGGCATATGCCCAATATGAATGCACAAGGACATTCTAAAAAGTACTTCAATAGCTTCCTACCCAATTCCACCTTTAATATAGCACTGACACGCTCAGTAACATCTGTACAACAAATCAAATTGCACTGGAATCAAGAAAGCGTCACCCTTTCATACACGCAAATACCACCAACGCTAATTTGTAGAGAAAAACACCAAGCCCAAGAGCTGAAGCTTGGGCAAGTTGGTAACAGTTCATTATGGTGGTGTTCATAGCGCACATATGCCAAAATAATAAGCGACAGACATACAGGGAAAAATAACTGTCGTCTTTCGCATTCTGTGCGTCCCTTAGTTCCTTGGAATGTGTGTGCGCTGAATGCCTGTCTCTCATCTCTTTAGTATGCGTCAACTGTGAATAGCATCAGTACATCTTTGAGCAACTTAATTTGCAACCAACATTCTAAGCCTGCCGCTGCGTTGAAAAAAGCTCACTCAAGTGGCTGTGCAAGACAAGAATTGGCTTTTACAGAAAATATAGTTACATTTATTGTATTATTTCAGAAAACAGGTGGTTATGCAGTATTGTGAAAAGGTGGCATCATTGAAAACCAACTTATTTTTTTGTAACGAATAAGTAAACAGTCAGCTACAAAGATCAGGCTTGATATAAATCTGCCAGTCATCACAGTAAATCAATATTTTCCGTGATTGTTGAGGTAAAACGAATTGCTGACCAAGGGCGCTATAAGGTTCAAGATTCAAGATTCATTTTATTTCTTTAAGAGAAAAAGGCCCGGGACAAAAACCATAAGGTACATAACGTAAAATCACTCCAAACTCTTTTGATTCCATATTCTTGACATCAAATTTACATAACCTCCAACGCAAGCATCGGGCGGTGAGCCGCAGCGTTATCTGAACAACCCAATCAAACACTCTCCTCGTTTATAGGTCACCTTTGTTCGCTTCAAAATAAATATCATTGTCTACACTCAGCGGTTTTCTTATCTAATTGGCTGACAAGAATCGAAAAGCACGCTCTAGTGGAGAGGGTTTCGATGGGGCCGAGCCAGCACAGTGAAAATTAGATAACCACATGAAGGGTGTGGTCTCGGCTTCTCCGATTGGTCCGCTTCGCCTTACTTAGCTTACGGTGGCTGGTCGAAAATCGCGGCGGCGTGCAACGCAAAGATAAAAATGCCGCTAAAACGCATCCTCAGCAAGGAGGAGTTGGCAGAGCGGTGTCGTATGCATGCCGAAAGGGCTCGATAACGTTTTGCTGCCACGCAAAAAGGTTTATCATGCGCAAATAAATGCATGCTCAACGGCAGGTGCTTGTAGCGATGGCCTGAGCGATCGGCGGGCAGCCATCTAATAGTCCTTTCGGAACGGGGCAAAACTGAAAAATTTTCAGTTTTTTTCGGCATATTAATACCTTTTTTTCGCGTACACATCACTTTGACGTGGTGAGTTTTTGCGGTTTAGTGACGTCGCGTGACAGACAGGCGAATTGGGCATAGCCAGAAAAAATGGACCAATAGCAGAGGGCTCATGGTGCAAAGGCGTTGAATCAGGAATAATTATTTTTCTTTTGTGCGGTTAAATCATGCATAATGCATAATCAGCGTGTACAGGTTATATAAGATGGGGGCTATCGCGGTTTTCGTGACGTCGCGTGACAGACCGGCGAAGTTGGGAGTGGCCCGAAAATGTTTTGACCAACCGCTGAGGCTGATTGCACAAATTGGAATCAAAACAGTTTGGAATCATTTTACGTTATAGCGCCCCTTGTCCCGACACACTGTACATGTTGTGGTGAAGACAATGCTTTTCCATTGCAATCGTTTAACAGAGCTCCAGTGAATATATTAGGATATAATTTATTGCAGGACATTTCAAACAGATCCTCTTTATGGCTTCTTAGGGACTTGGTAAATGAGTAGCAAGTGCAATGACATCTGAGCACCTCGAAGACAATACTGGTGATGCATGTCAGCAGTTTGTGTTGCCATGTAAAGATAATTTTCGGGCAGCGTTGTCTCATGCCACATCATTAAAAAAACTTTAGGGTGACACTAAAGAAAAAAATAATTATTTGAGCTGCATTAATTATATACTCTACCGCAACACCAGAAGAAACTGCAATTACCAAAAGAGGAGGCTTGAAAAGCCAGGAAATACACAAGAACGAAATACAGGTGGTTAAACCACAATAAGGTACCCGCACCTGCTCGCTTTCTGCTGCGGCCTAGTTAACTTGTATTTGGCAAAAATTGAATATATTGCATTCTAAAAGAGTCAGGAACTGAACTTAACAAATTGTGAGCCAGTATACTGAACAGCGACAGTCAAAATACAAGAAAATACTCTCGAATGCATGATGTCCCTGGCGTACCAGCGGCAATGTTTCGGCGCGAAATTTGACAGAAAATGCAACTTTGACCTTCATTTCATTTTACAACAAAGAACCTCTCATCACAAAACTAACACAAAAAGAACGTATACATAATGCGTCTAAACTGATTCAGTGTCTCTCTTTACTGTTATTTTAAAGCCAAATCCGTAAGTTTATTAAGTGATATATGCGACCGAAGTCATATTGCACACATTCAAACCACTTATCTTTGACCTCACTTAAAGTGCCTTTGTATGCCATGCAACATGAAACTGAGTAAGATGAGTCACTGTAAAGGAAGAAATGAATGGGATTCTCCTAGCGCAATGTATCTGCACAGGTTTAAGAGAAAAGTGGCTTCATGGCCTAGATGAAAAAATAAAAATAAAATGACACTCTGTACGGGTCTCACATTATGGTACTACCTCAAAATCTTAACAAGAGCTTATTCAGTCTGTGCTTGTCCCAAAACTTGCTAATGACATACGCCCTACTTGTACTAATGGTGTCTTATGCCAAAGGGGCTTAGGCTAAACGTTAGGCAGCCACACAGATTTTAACAGTCAAATTAAAGTGCATTATGACTTTGTTTGCCGCTTTTAATAGTGTGTAGCTGTCGATGTAGCACACTATGATATAATTATTGTAGGACAGCATGCCTTGAGCATGACGTGCCCAAAACACTTTTGTTAGGTGTGAAAGTATTTTTCTGGTACTCTTTCGGGGAGCAGCCTATGCATTATTCACAACAAAAACCTTGTTTCCCTGATAAGGTCAGACAGTTTCACATTTGAAATTGACCATTTTAAAATACACGCAAAGCACCGCATGGCTTCGAGGGTACCGCCAACTATTGAAACGCACATCAGCCAAGTTCCACTGTCAACATCATCACCAAGCCTGTAGAACTTGTTGACAGAATAATAACGAGAAGGTGAGAGCGATGGTCCCCACTATTAAAGAAGCAGTACCATAGTTCCAGCTCTATCCCATGTCATATGCGGAAGGGCAAAGCATACCGAGCTTTCGGTTAACTCTCACCTGCGACCACTGCACTAGGCTGACTGACATGCGTAATCAGCAGTTCGTGATACCACATTATCAAACCTGCAATTTATGTGACATCACAGATCAGCTTCAAGCTTGATGCTATGCTGAACTAGGGACGTATTATGAACTGGCTACATTTAAATGTTATGCTTCATGGATTCTTGCAAGCTTCAGGAATTTAATTATTCTTTTATAAACATGCCTTATAGGCAGCACTTGGAGTATTTCGTGAGGCAGTAGGCAGTATATTGTGAAAAAAAGCTACAATAAAAGAAGTAAAAAAATAATTAATCTTTCAGCAGGTAGCTTATAAAAACAAAGCGAGTAGAAACGATTCCATGCTGGTAGTGCTTTAGAAGATTGAATGTTGGCTCGAGACTTCAAACAGATTGAAATCACCTTTCATGGCTTTGTCCTCCGACGTCCCATTAGGAATGGGAATCAGTACACAGCCCCACACACAAAAAATTGTAATACATGATTTTTCGCTACTTAGAAAAATAAAATTAGGAACACAGAATCTGTGCAGGCAAGTATGTTAGGAATTAGGTGCTGGAATATTTGAATTAACTTGCAATGCCCTTCTGCTTTTGTCGTGCAATTCATAACATAACAAGACGTAAAAGGATATGTGTGCCTGAAAATACAGTTCCAAAAAATATGTCACTATACAGTCAGTAAGAAGCATTCCATGCGTATTCACTCAAGCCCGTAATTCTGTTTAACTCAGAGGAGGCTACTTAGGTAAATTGACTAAACTGAAGGTAAGCCACATATTAAATTACACAGTCCAAGTAGGACTTGAATCGTATATCGAGGCTGGAAATTATGAATATGGCATCTAAAGCAAAAATGTTGTACATTATGCCAACCTGCCAGCCTGTGAACTTTATATTTTGCAAAAATCGCGGACGCAATATTGTATTGGAAAGACAGTATGCATTTTTTAAAAATCTTGCTGTCAACTCCTGCATTGTTCGGTACACATATTATTAACCATTAAATTAGAACAGCAGAAACTGACATTGTTTTTATACCAGGGCGCTTTTTAGTGCTTCTGCTGCTGCCGATTTAGCCGGCTTCAGGAACTTATCTGAACAAACTAGTCTAATACGGGTGTCACACGGCGCACTTTTGATCGCGATCAAGCCCGATTCGGATACATAGCGCTAAAACGACACAAAGACGAGGAAGAACACGGGACGACCGCTAACGTTCAACAATTGCTTTATTGCAGCTTCACAACGGTCGGGTGTAAACGTTGTTTTTACAGCACCTAACAAACTTTTGAGTTTGAGTGGACTGAGCTGTCCTACGAGGAAGCAGAAGCCAGTTTGCGCTCCTGCACATAAGGAACCTTTTGTTACATGCACTCGGAACGTAGTGTATAAGATTCCACTTTCGTGTGGGAAGTACTACGTGGGCCAGACGGGCAGCTGTTTAAACGTGCGTCTGGTGGAGCATAATAATAAAGTAGAGAGCACCGCAATAGACGGGCACCTGGCTGCCCACTGTAGAAAATGTGACGCGAAGGTACCATGATACCCTCTCTTAAAACAAACTGTTGTTGTGTATCGCCACAGGAATAAGATAACGAGGGAAATTGTCGAAGCAGCAGAGAAAGCTAGAGGAGGTGATGATTGTGTTAGCACGCCGTCTATTGTTTTATCCAAGAAACAACTTGAATTTTTGGCATAGTAGCCACATGACTGTTTTTTCCTTTTCTTCTTTTCTTCAGTGCGTCTTTTGCAGTGCCTTTCCCAGTGAGTATATATATGCGTACCACCTGAAATAAAACAATTGTTGAAAGTTAGCGCTCGTCCCTTGTTCTTCCTCGTCCTTGTGTCATTTTAGTGCTATGAATCCCAGTTAAAATTACGACCTACCAACGCGCCCAAACTTCTTCCCTAGGTTTCGGGTAGAATTTCTCGCTTGTGATTTGACTCCTTTGCGCAAGCTGCGCGAGGGAGTCAATTGCAGTCGCGAATTTCGATCCGGATTGGCCATGATCGCGATCAGAGGTGTAGGTGTGACACCGGTATTAAGGAAGTTCCCCTCTGGTATACTCGTCAGTGATTTTACATTGCTAATAAAGCAGCACAAGTGCCATCACAATTTATTGATTGTTTTACATGCAATTTCGCAATCTCATACCACGTACCCTACTATAAAAAGCTTTGAAACATCTTCACCAATAGAATTTCATTCTCATACCTCATGCAACAGCAGTAAAATTTTAAAATGAGCCCAAATTTGTAAATCTCACGAAAGATTCAGGACAGATGGCACGTACAATTTATACCAACAGGATCCAGGTACATGAAGCTGCGTCTGGTTGTGGAAATATCTCATTCTTACATCACAGGCGGTTATTTAACCTGTAAAATGCATGAAAATACACAGAACACTCAACTCAAGAAATACAGATTATCTTGACAATCTATAAGCCGGAAAATTTGTATACGAGGTAAAATGTGCTCGAGTCAGACAGAGCAATCGGCTGCCGTCTCGCGCAGATATTAGATGTGAAGACAACACATCAACGTACTTCTAGAAACGTATATACAATTTCTTGCTGAGAAATTACGTACAGAAAGAGTGACATTCGCAGCCTAAATTGTTGTGATCGTTCAGATTAAACCATACTCGGCGCTAGTACACTTCAAAACAGAAAGCAAAGAAACAATAGATGAAACTCTTGGCAACATCCTATACTTGTTTGAGGGTAATTTTCATGAAACGTTTCTCTAAATGTGTACTACGGCATTAACAGCGAACATTAGAAAATCAGTTTTATCATTTGTGTCACTGTACTAATCATCCAGTGCTCCGCATAACAAGGCACACTGCACGAACCATAAGCATGCGCCAAGCGCCGGACTTACTTTACTTTATAAGGCGTACTCAGCAAACGCTCCTTCGTGTCAGGTCCGGCGGCACCGACTCCACGAGCGGTCCTTCCGGCATCAACACTGTTGAATTGTGTATGCACTACACCACGCCTTGGCACAACTTCTAACACATTCTTCCGTGCACTGTATTCCGCTGCGAGATTGGCGAGAGTACCAGAGGCTGATGATGAGCAGGGAACAAAGAAAGCGCGAATGGACCGAACTACGATGATCAACAACGCCACACCGCACGATCCAGCGAGCTCATAGCGTTGCACAGGCCCAGGGGCGTCGCGATCGCTCACGCACAGAAGAAAGGAGCATATTGTCTCTTGGAAAAGCGTAAATATGATTCAACCATCACATCAGCCATCCGCATTACAGTGCTCAAGGACTGATAGCCCAACGTTTTTAGATGGTAAAATTTTGACAGCCGAAGACGGGAGAATGACGTCGACTCACGATAGATGCGCCAGAAGCGGTTGCAAGAGGCGGATAAACGTCATGGCTGCTATGTTGTTTACATCGTCGTCTCTGGCTCCCCGGTAATCGTGATCGCATGGATGATGGCGGCGTATTATTTACATGTTTTGCGAGTTATGCGGCGTGTTTCAACATCATTGCTTTCAAGAGCGAAGACAGCAACCTGCGGAGCAGCCCTATCAACCGCCAGGGCCGTTAAATCACAGCATATCGTCGTTTTGTTTGTGAATGCTACAGCGGCGTTATCGACGACGCATTTGGTGTCGAGTACCGTCATCAACACACTTTGTTCTGGCTTGTTGTGTGCCGTTCTGCGGATGTGTATAGTTCATGAGGAGTGCCGTCTCTGCATGGGACGCTGCTACCACGCCGGTGAGTGTGTTTGTGTGTGTGTGTGTGCGCCTGATATGCGTTGTTATTGTGCCACGGATGTTCAAAAGTGTTTTTTCCATTGCTGACTGTGTGCGCGATCACCTGGATATTGTCACCTGTAGTAGTGGGAACAGGTCAAGCGCAGAGGCGCAAGAAGAAAGAAGTGCGCGGGCTAACCACCCCGCTCGATAGTTAGCTCTCGCCGCCGTTTTCTCCAGAGCCCAGCTGCTCTCAATAAACGTCGTTAGCCCCCTTTGAAGGCGCGTGGCAAAGTGGTGGAGGTACTGGGTACTTCTCACTCATGCCGCAGAATCCTGGGAGCGGAAGCACCAGCCCTTTGTTAGTCGATAATCCCGTCCATCGGACCAGCCGCAGGATCTGGGGACTGTCTCCTGAAGATACTGAAGACACCGCAGTGCTTCAGACTACCCCAACCGGTATGGAGCGTGCAATGACGAACCGTTACACACTTCAGAATCCACTGGTTCCGAAGTCGTTCCATGGCGAGGTTTTCGAAGACGTCGAAGACTGGATGACCGACTTCGAGCGCGTGGCCGAATACAACGAATGGGACGACGCCACAAAACGTAGGAATGTCTACTTTTGCCTGGAGGACGGCGCGCTTACATGATTTCAAGGCCGTGAGTAGCAACTGACATCGTGGCGCGAGTTCCGTCGTCAGCTACTAGACACCTACGCCAGTCCTGATCGCCGCGAACGAGCTGAACGAGCAATCCAAGCCAGAGTCCAGCTTCCCAACGAAAGCGTTACTGCGTTTGTCGAAGATATGACGCGCCTCTGCAGAAGAGCAGACCATGGAATGGCCGATGATAAGAATTTGCGTCACCTGATGCGAGGGGTGAAGGAGCAGCTCTTGGCTGGTCTGGTGCGCAATCCTCCGAAGACTGTCGCCGAATTTTTAGCCGAGACTGTAAGTGTAGAAAAGATGCTTCAGCATCGCTCGAACTTTTATGAGCTACAAGTGAACGCGACAACAGACATTTTGACGGCCATTGGAAACAATAATGACAACCTTCGAGAACTCATCCGCACCGTTGTGCGCGAAGAAATACTGAAGGTTTATGGCACGCCGCAAGCCACCGTGAGCTCCATTGCGAGTGTTATAAAAGATGAAGGGAACCAAGCGCTCCTGTCCAACTTTCCTTTTGCTAACACCGCGCCTGCACCTTCTGTACACCACCGTGCGACCTACGCAGAAGTGTTGAGACAGCCTGTTTCGTCCCCGCCGCTGTTTGTTCAGGCCGCTCATCCGGTTGCACTCCCACCAGCCCAACCGGTGCCGTACGTCGAGGAACGACGCACGGCCTCCACCGTTTCCCCATGCCGCTCCTCCGGTTGCGCTTCCGCAGGAGCAACCATTACTTTACGCCGACAATCGACGCGTGTCCCCTCGGTAGTCAGACGTCTGGCGGACTCCGGATCGCCGTCTTCTGTGCTTCCATTGTGCTCAGGCAGATCATTTGTACCGCCAGTGCCCATACCGACGCCTCGGGTTGCGGGGCTTTTCCGCCTACTCGCCACTGCCCCGACTGGGCCACCGACCTCGGGACATTGAAGATCATCTCAGCAACGCATGCCACCGCCTACCGGGTGGCTCGCCGTCACCAAGGCGATTTTCACCATCGCTCCAGTGGTATTCGAGCAGACGGTCGCCAAGTCCCCGCCGGGAAAACTAACTACACCGACCTTTGGGGGCGAGGCCGCTGGCAGTCGACGCGCTGAAGACCTCCGATCGACGCGAGTAACGAAGGGTACCGGTCCGACACCAACTGCAGCTGAACAGAATGACCGGCTTTCGCTCGACATACCTGTGGTGATCGATGGTTATGCGGTTAGCGCTTTAGTGGATACCGGAGCGGACTATTCCATATTGTCACCTGTAGTAGTGGCAACAGGTGACAGGTCCCCCTTTCCTCGGAAAGAGCATCGGCTCGATGCTCAAGAAGTGGTGTGGGAAAGGGAAAAAAAACTACAAAAAACAAAAGAAGAAAACACGCTCAATGAAGATACTCGCGCACATAACAGAGTGAGAGCTACAGCGTAGCTAGAAACTATTCTCTACCTCTCTAGAAACAGAGAGGTAAGTGCGTGAGGTGCAAATGGCAGCGTAAAAATCACGAACGCGCAACGTAGGGCTTCATGCGCACGACGTGAACTACGTCAAGTCTAGGTGGTTGTCTACGCCGTGTCTTCCGCCTGCTCAGGCCGGCAATACTTCCGCCTGCCGTCCGGTGTTAATAAACATCCTTCCAATATATTTCACAAAGGCCACGACGGCGAACAGGGGTCCACACCAACACTTGGTTTCAGGGACTGTAGCTCACTTGGCGGTGACGGGTGTTATAGCGCCATGCATGTGCGTGTTGCTGCTCATCGATGTGCAGCTGCGCGAGCTGGCGAGCCTCCTCAGCGCGCTGAGCAAACTCTTCGTCGTCAGTAGTTAGGTGCTCGGCGTCGTGGCACGGAAGCTTAGCGTCCAGCATCGTCTTTACTTCGCGGCCGTATACAAGGCGAAGTGGTGTGAAGCGCGTTGTTTCTTGTACGGCGGTATTATACACGAAGGTCACATAAGGCACGATACGATCCCATGTTTTGTGCTGGACGTCGATGTACACAGAGATCATGTCTGTGATGGTCCTGTTTAGTTGCTCCGTAAGGCCGGTGGACTGCGGATGATAAGCTGTCGTCTTTCGATGCCTGGTGTTGCCTAGCTGAAAAATTTCGTCCATGAGCTGTGCCGTGAACGCCGTTCCTCTCTCTGTGATAACAATATGTGGGGCACCATGGCGCAATACAATGTGACACATTAAGAACTGCGCTACCTCAGAAGCCGTGGCTCGTGGGTGCGCCTCTGTCTCGGTATAGCGGTTTAAATAGTCAGTGGCGACAATCACCCACTTGTTGCCGTCGGTTGACAGAGAAAAAGGCCCAAGCATGTCCAAGCCAACTTGGTCGAATGGCTTATGAGGTGGTTCGATGGGTTGCAATAAACCGGCGGGCTTCAGGGGTGGTGACTTTCGTCGCTGACATTCACGGCAGCCTTTAACATACTGTTTGACGCTTGCCGACAGCCCGGGCCAGTAATACATCTCGCGCACTCTAGCAAGCGTTCGTGAGGAGCCGAGGTGGCCAGATGTAGGCTCGTCGTGGCAAGCGAAAAGAATATCGACCCGCAAGTCTTTGGGAACTACTAGGAGGTAGACTCGGTCATTCGGGCGGGCGTTCTTCTTGTACACCACATCGTCTCGTAGACAGAAGGACGTCAAGACGCGACGTAGATGGCGTGGTATGCTTGTTTGACCGCCCTCTGAGTGGTCGATGAGAGGTCGAATTTGAGCATCGTCATGCTGCCATCTGACCAAGTCCGACATTGTGAGGGCGCCCAGGAAGCCGTCGTCGTTCTGTGACTGTCGACTGACAGATTCGGCGGGAGCACGCGACAACGTGTCGGCATCTTCGTGCTTGCGGCCAGACTTATAAACTATAGTGACGCCAAATTCCTGTAGCCGCAAGCTCCACCGTGCCAATCGTCCTGAAGGATCGCGTATGTTAGCCAACCAACATAGAGCATGGTGGTCTGTCACCACTCTGAAGGGACGGCCGTAGAGATAAGGGCGAAACTTCGTGATCACCCAGACGACCGCGAGACCCTCTTTTTCTGTAGTAGAGTAGTTCGCCTCGGCACGGGACAGCGA
Organism: Dermacentor silvarum; assembly: GCF_013339745.2. Classification (NCBI taxonomy): domain Eukaryota; kingdom Metazoa; phylum Arthropoda; class Arachnida; order Ixodida; family Ixodidae; genus Dermacentor; species Dermacentor silvarum. The sequence continues at coordinate 51,648,344 of NC_051155.1, forward strand.
GCGGCTAGCATAAGCAATTACTCTTTCAATGCCGTCTTGACGGTGGACGAGTACTGCGCCAAGGCCAATGTTACTGGCGTCAGTATGCACCTCGGTTTCAGCCTCTTCGTCGAAATGTGCCAGGACGGGTGCTGACTGCATGCGTTGTCGTAGTTCAGCGAAGGCCGCCTGTTGCTCATGCGTCCAGGTAAATGGCGTGTCATCCCTGGTAAGGCGAGTTAGGGGTTCCGCAATCTTCGAGAAGTTAAATTATGGGTTTTACGTGCCAAAACCACGACCTGATTATGAGGCACGCCGTAGTGGGGGACTCCGGAAATTTGGGCCACCTGGGGTTCTTTAACGTGCACCTAATCTAAGTACACGGGCGTTTTCGCATTTCGCCCTCATTGAAATGGGGCCGCCGTGGCCGGGATTCGAGAAGTTGTCGATGAAGCGTCGATAATACGCACACAAGGCCAGGAAGCGTCGGACGGCCTTCTTGTAGGGAGGAGGAGGAAAAGCTGCTACAGCGGCGTTTGTCGGGATCGGGTCGAACTCCTTTGACGCTGATGACGTGTCCGAGAAACTTGAGCTCTTCATAACCCAATTGGCACTTTCCTGGTTTAAGCGTGAGATCAGCCCTTCGGAGCGCTTCTAGCACATGCCGCAGGCAATGAATATGTTGCTCAAATGTTTCAGGAAAGACAACTATGTGGTCAAGATACACAAGGCAAGTCTGCCACTTCAATCCAGCGAGGAGAGTATCCATCATTCGCTGGAAAGTAGCTGGGGCTGAACACAAACCGAAAGAGAGCACTCGAAATTTGTAAAGGCCGTCGGGAGTCACAAAGGCAGTTTTCTCGCGGTCTCGTTCGTATACCACGATCTGCCAGTATCCACTTTTCAAATGGAGTGACGAAAAGTACTGGGCACGCCGCAGTCGATCTAACGAGTCGTCGATACGTGGCAGTGGGTACACGTCCTTTTTAGTTACGTTGTTGAGCTTCCGGTAGTCGACGCAAAAGCGTAGCTTTCCGTCTTTCTTTTTCACAAGAACGACCAGAGACGACCATGGAAGGTTGGTAGGTTCGATCACTCCGTCTTCAAGCATCTCTTGTAGTTGCGTACGAATCGCTTCGCGTTCCTTTGCTGACACGCGGAAGGGCTGGTGGCGTATCGGGCGTGCGTCGTCGCATGTTATGATCCTGTGCGTTGTAACTGAAGTCTGGCGCACCTTAGACGAGCTTGCGAAGCATGCCCTGAATTCAAGCAAGAGCTCGTGCAGTGCTGCATGTTTGTCTTGAGACAACTCTGAATTAATGTCGACGTTGCCCAGTGACTTGTCAGCCATCCTCACTGGTTCAGGGGCAAAACATTCAGCAACCTGTTCTATTTCTTGGGCAAATGCTATCGTTGTATCGCGAAAAAGGTGTCGATGCTCGTTACTAAAGTTGGTGACTAGCAACTTAGATCGGCCATCACGAAGCTGTAGCACACTCCTGGCCGCACAAACACCTTGCCTCAGTATATACGCTAGGCTACTTTCTGCGACCACTCCACCTTCGCGCATTCCACCGCACATCACTTCGACTAGAACACTGGCTCGTGGAGGAAGCGTAACACTTTCGGCGGAAACACGAAGCCCGTCGTCACGTCGTTTGTCGGCGTTTGTGTCGATTGCTCGGTCCAATGAGAACGTGACTACACCTCCCCGTAAGTCAATAACAGCGCCGCATTCCTGCAGAAAGTCAACTCCGAGAGTGACGTCACGGGAGCATTCGCGTAGGACAAGGCAACTCGCCACGAATGTCGATCCTCGAATCCGAACTCTTGTCGTGTAGGTTCCCAGTGGAGTAACGACGTGACCACCAGCCGTACGAATCTGCGGGCCATACCAAGGTGTAATTACTTTCTTCAGAAACGTCGCCATCTTCCCGCTTAATATTGTCACCTGTAGTAGTGGGAACAGGTCAAGCGTACAGGCGCAAGAAGAAAGAAGTGCGCGTGCTAACCGCGCCGCTCGATAGTTATCTCTCGCCGCCGTTTTCTCCAGAGCCCAGCTGCTCTCAATAAACATCGTTAGCACACTTTGAAGGCGCGCGGCAATAAGCTACATGTTCGTCATTTACCGACCCTGCTTCAATGTAGGAACATTGACATTTTGGTCGTTTCGAGATCAGGTTTCAACACATCGCAAAGCGTTGCGTTGCTCTGAACCATCACTCGCACACGAACTTCTTTGTTAGTTCTCCTTTAATTCGAAATTAAGCTTTGTGTACTATATACACAGATAATGGTGACCAAGTTGCACGCTAATCTCGTTTTTACCACTGTTGAGCACATATAATGTTTTTTACTACGTAAAGCACTCTCTGGGGTGGCTCAGTCAGCTAAGGCGTTCCGCTGCTGAGCACGAGATCGCGGGATAGAATCCCGCCCACGGCGGCCGCATTTCGATGGAGGCGAAATGCAAAAATGCCCGTGTACTTGCGTCGTAGTGCACGTTAAAGAACCCCAGGTAGGTAAAAATTTATCCAGAGCCCTCCACTGCGGCGTGCCTCATAATCAGAACTGGTTTTGGCACGTAAAACCACAGTTCTGAAAGACTTAGTGCAAATAATTTTTAAAGCCGCAATTGTGCATTGATGGTATGACAGTTTTAGTGATTGATGGTTGTGTGATTTTATTACTTTTAATTTTTTCTGCGAAAGTGCGATTGATTTTGGCTGCTATTTTGGATGTTGATTCACCAATTTATTTACACCGTATTTGTGGTTCTGCTTGTTATTTTTTACATGTGGTCATGCATCGCGAGTTCATGCCTGCCTGCTACGGTTTGGTATAAACAGGCACTGACATCCTCCTAAATATGGCATATAAAAAGTGACAATTACTAGCGTGATCATGACTAAACGAAAGAAGGTGGGACACGGCAGAGTAATCTGTCCTGTGCCAACTTTTTTTTTCGTTGTTCGCTCTAGTAACTCTGTCACAGCCCTGCATCAACACCAACTAACCCAACTTTCTTCGTTAATGACTCGTCTTTTGGGGGGCACACTTAGCTCGTCGGTAACTGTACAGCTTGAAATTCATGCATTACTACATCTGACTGACATCTGTGATGCCAGCAATATGATTCATCATCAGTGTATGTTTATCTCCACTGCAGAACGAAGGCCTTTCCCTGCGATCTCCAATTACCCCTGTCTTGCGCTAGTTGCTTCCCACTTGCGCTTGCAAATTTCGTAACTTCACCACCCCACCTTGTTTTCTGCCATCCTCGACTGCGCTTCCCATCTCTTGGCATCCATTCTGTAACTCTAATGGTCCACCGGTTATCGATACTACGCATTACATGGCCTGCCCAGCTTCATTTTTCCTCTTAATGTCAAATAGAATAGCGGCAATCCCCGTTTGCTCTCTGATCCACACCGATCTCTTAACGTTGTAACTTCTAGCACGCTGAAGTTTTATTTGTAATTTACAACAGTGACGTTCAAAAGGCAGATACAGGGGACGTAAGGCCACCCATTTGCCACTTACGACTTCGACGCGACAAAAAGAAAAAGTGGCGGCAGACGCTGAGCGCGTTGGACTATTGTTAGAAGAAACGCGGTTGAAGGCGGTGGCACCACAGGCAGCAAAAAACGCCATATGGTAGCCATTTCATGCTTACATCTACTCTCGATTACGGGGAAGCCAGAGAGGGACAGAGAAGTGACTTTATTTGCACCCGTCAAATAGATGGCTGGGTAGAGGCTTCAACCTAAACCCACTCATCCTCCCTAACCGTCGACCGGGATCCCTTGGGACGCGGCGGCGGTCAGGGCGAGACCGATGACTTGTCGTTGAGCATTTTCTTCTTCGTTGAGTAGCAAGGACTCCCAGGATCCTCTACATATATTTGGCTCATGAAAGGTAGGACAGGTAAAAACCATGTAGCCTAAGTCCGCTATACCATCACAATGCTTACACCGAGGGCTATACACCAAGGGATGCCATTTGCTCAACAGTAGTGGGTTAGGAAATACCCCCGTTTCAGCTTCCTCCACATAACTTCCTCGCTTTTGGTAAGGTTCTTATCCGCTCTCGGGTAAGTCTTACGCCCCAGCTTATAGTGGCTAAGAATTTCATGAAAAGTGTTCATTTCGTCAGCGGTCTGTAGGAGTTCCTCGCTTGGGGGTGTAGTCGAGACAGCACTGGAATCCCCAAAAGTGAGACCTCGGGCCACCGCATGCGCCTTCTCATTCCCTCGCAAACCCTGATGAGCCGGTGTCCAGATTAGCGAGAAAGCCAGCAATTTTTTAATGCTGAAAGAAAGACATGCGTTTCAAAAATAAGCTTAGTTTCAACTTGTGAAAAATTGTCTCATGTCACATACAGGGTTGCTGAAATCAAAATATAGTCTCGACGTCTCTGTGACTGACTTTATCTAACAGACTCAAAAGGAAAATGACGTTTTAAACAACAGACTGAAAAAAAAAAACACAGCACATGCACCCATACCAAGCATAGGACTAGATTACGCTGATTTGAAAAAAACACTTTCCGAGAAAGAATATGTCACGCTTTGGTAAAATTCTCAAAACGATAGCTAACACCTGGCATTATCATTTAAACCTAGAAGGAATGAAGTTCTTAGGTTAATCTGTGCTGTTTCTTGAACACAACAAATGTGCTAAGAGAAATGGTCCACGTCTACATTTGTGGCAAGGTGTGAGCAAGAAACTTTATTTAGCTCACTGCAGTGCTCCCTGCGATGAATATTCAAGTACGAAATTGTTTGCCTAATGTGACTGTGCCCGCCAGAAAAACGAATATGATAGACTACATCACATGCACATGAAAAAAATCTTTAGTCTGTGCTTACTGGCACCCTGTGCCTGTTTTGGCCTCGAGGACATATTGTGGCCGCCATCTGCTGGAATCTTTCCATGCCGGAGAAAACAACATCATATGATACCGGCTGCTAAATTTTTGACTTCTCCAGCGGTTTAACCCCGATAATTTCCGAGCGTTTCGATATTTAAAGTTTTGTATATGGGCATTGTGGTTGCAAAACAACCTAGATCTTACATCCCTGTCTGGTGTGTAGGGCATAAAAGCCTTTAAGCGGAGCCACTTGGTCTTTTTACATTGGTTATTCCGTTCACATTATCTTTCACGAGGGTAGCTATAAGCATTTTGGCCGAAATGACAGCACTGTTCGCATCATTCGTCGCGGGGAGTGCGGCTTGCCACTTTTGCCAGGATTATCGCTCAATGGTAATTGATTACTGGCCTATTACTATATTTGGAATGTTAACAGCTTATAATCTTGTCTCCTCAATCCACACCTTCACCGTGTGTACGCATACAAGTCACAAGCATGACTGTGCAGGATGTTTTGACTGATGTCATACTAAATGAGCATGCTACAATTCCTGTTGTGATATGACGATTTATTAGACGTCTCACGCAATCGAGGCAGTCCACGAACGCTGATGGTGCGCACAGCGACAGACGCAAGAGCACTTCTTCCTCTTCTTCACTACAATGGCCCCCGGGAGAGAAGATGAGCCATCCTGGCGACCTACGGCGTAGGTAGGATCAGGGGGTCATAGTATGGCTTAAGTCGGCTGACATGAACCGTGTCACGTCCGCGATGTCTAAGGTCGTGTGATGGCGTCACAGGCTCGACAACGTAGTTGACAGCCGAGGTACGGTCGATGACGCGGTAGGGACCATCATAGCGTGCAAGAAGTTTGGTTGAAAGGCCAGAGCTGTGAGGTGGGATCCACAACCAAACAAGGGAACCAGGCGGAAAATGTGGTGTAGGCACGTTACTGTCATGCCGCAGCTTTTGGCGACCTTGGGCGGCGGTCGTAAGGGTACGGGCGAGCTGCCTACAGTCCTCTGCGTATTTGGCGGCTTCAGACACTGGCGTGCATTCAGAAGCGTCGGGTCGGTATGGGAGCAGGGTGTCCATTGTACACGAGGGCTCGCGGCCATATAACAGAAAGAATGGCGAAAAGCCAGTGGTAGCTTGTGTGGCGGTATTATAGGCATACGTGACGAACGGCAAAACAGTGTCCCAGTTACTGTGGTCCGAGGCAACGTACATAGTCAACATGTCACCGAGTGTGCGGTTGAACCTCTCTGTCAAGCCGTTCGTTTGCGGGTGGTAGGCGGTAGACTTGCGGTGAACGATGCTGCATGCAGCGAGAAGGGCTTGTATTACTTCGGACAGGAACACACGCCCCCGGTCGCTGAGCAGTTCGCGTGGTGCTCCATGTCGAAGAACGAAGTTCCGCAAGATGAAGAAGGCAACGTCACGCGCAGAAGCCGCCGGAAGTGCGGCAGTCTCGGCGTAGCGCGTCAAGTGGTCGACGCCTACAATTATCCATCGGTTACCCGAGGAACTGTAGGGAAGTGGCCCGTATAGGTCTATGCCGACGCGATCAAATGGCCGGGCCGGGCAGGGGAGCGGCTGTAACTCGCCAGGAGGGCGCTGTTGAATTTTACGCCTTTGGCACGCCGTGCAAGCGCGTACGTACTGGCGCACGAAGTGATACATGCCGTGCCAGTAGAAACGCTGCCTCAGCCGAGTGTACGTTTTCAGAACGCCGGCGTGACCATTATGAGGAGCGTCATGGAAATAAGCGCATATGTCAGTACGCATGTGTCGTGGTATCACAAGCAGCCATTTGCGACCATCAGGCAAATAATTTCTGCGGTAAAGGACGTTGTCGTGGACAGCAAAGTGAGCGGCTTGGCGACGAAGTGTTCGAGAAGAGGGTGTGACGGAGGGATCGTGGAGGAAATTCAGCATAGTTGAAAGCAGGGGATCCTTACGCTGCTCGGCCGGCATATCAGCGACGTTGATCGTCGATCTGGATGCGAAGGGTGTTTACACTGAAGCCACATCGGAAGGTAGCGGTGATCGGGAAAGCGCATCGGCGTCGGAGTGCTTTCGGCCCGATCGGTAGACAACGCGGATGTTATATTCTTGTAAGCGAAGTGCCCAGCGGCCGAGGCGACCTGACGGATCTTTCAACGAGGACAGCCAGCAAAGGGCGTGGTGGTCGGTAACAATGTCAAAAGGGCAACCATATAGGTACGGACGAAATTTGACGAGAGCCCAAATAATGGCCAAGCACTCTTTCTCTGTGACAGAGTAGTTGGCTTCTGCCTTCTTTAAAGTGCGACTCGCATATGCGACGACGTACTCGTCGTAGCCGTCTTTCCGTTGCGCTAGGACTGCACCAAGTCCGATGCCACTGGCGTCCGTGTGTAGCTCTGTGGGCGCTGTCGGATCGTAGTGTCGAAGAATCGGCGGCGAAGTAAGTAGACGACGTAGTTGCTTGAAGGCGTCGTCACACGAAGTTGACCATGCGGAGATGCCGCTGCTAGCCGTAAGCAAATTGGTCAGTGGTGCGATAATAGTGGCAAAATTGCGCACAAAACGCCGAAAGTAAGAGCAGAGCCCTATAAAGCTGCGGAGTGCCTTAAGAGTGGTGGGCATCGGAAACTCTGCGACCGCGCGAAGCTTGGCTGGGTCAGGAAGTACACCATCCTTCGAAACAACGTGTCCCAATATTGTTAACTTGCGGGCAGCAAAACGGCACTTTTTGATGTTGAATTGGAGGCCGGCAGAGGTGATACACGTCAGGATCTCACGCAAGCGAACGAGGTGCGTCGGGAAATCGGGCGAAAACACGACAATATCATCAAGATAGCATAGACATGTTTTCCAATTGTAGTTACGAAGGATAGTGTCCATCATACGCTCGAAAGTAGCGGGCGCGTTGCAGAGCCCGAATGGCATTACGGTAAATTCATACAAGCCGTCGGGCGTGACGAAAGCGGTCTTCTCACAGTCGTCTTCAGCCATCGGCACTTGCCAATAGCCGGAGCGAAGATCCAAAGATGAGAAGTACTCCGCGCCTTGTAGGGAGTCGAGGGCGTCATCTATCCGAGGCAGCGGATACACATCTTTACGAGTTATCTTATTGAGCCGACGGTAATCCACACAGAAGCGTATTGAGCCGTCCTTCTTGCGTACTAATACTACAGGAGACGCCCAAGGACTCTGGGAAGGCCGAATGACGCCACGATGCAGCATATCGTCGACTTGCTCGGTAATGATTTGTCGCTCGGCTGCCGACACACGGTATGGCCGCTGGCGTAATGGTGGATGGGAACCAGTGTGGATGCTGTGAGTGACGGTCGCCGTACGTCCCAGCTGCGACAGATGAAGGGTTTCGCGCGAGAAGCATTTGAAATGCATCGTCCTCGATGCCCTTGAAGATGTGCTTCACCTTGTCCTCTTCACTCATGGTAGAATCGACGCGGGCGCAAATATCGACGACATCCTCTATGTAGCTGGTGTACGTCTCGCCGGGCTGTTGAGCGCGCTGGCGTAGACGCTGTTCAGCACGGAGCTTTCGTAAGGCTGGGCGGCCGAAGACTTCCGTGAATTCTGCCTTGAAAGCGGACCAGGTTTGGAGGTCCCGCTCATGATTGCGGAACCAGAGGTTCGCAACGTCAGCAAGATAGAAGATGACGGAACGTAACTTCGTCGGGTCATCCCACTTGTTGTTCTCACTGACGCGCTCATAGGTAGAGAGCCAATCTTCCACGTCAGTCTCACCGGCTCCGCTGAAGACGGGGGGGTCCCGCTGCCGCTGGACGGCACCGCAAATGATGGCCGCGGCGGAAGCTGCTGGCGGATTGTCGGTAGGCTCGAGCATGGTAGCGGCTGAAGCAGTCGGCAACGTTCGGCTGCGAAGTTCCAGGGTGAGGTCGGGATTGCAGCACCTTCCACCAAATGTGATATGACGATTTATTAGACGTCTCACGCAATCGAGGCAGTCCACGAACGCTGATGGTGCGCACAGCGACAGACGCAAGAGCACTTCTTCCTCTTCTTCACTACACTGTGTGCATCAGTTGCTCGACTCTTTCAATGACCATATTATTTTCTTTTCAGTGCCTTTATCAGCTTAGCTTCATGCGGCGGCGTGAATTTGGAGTACACTTGACAAATCATACCAGGCTTAGTAGAGTATGTCGAGCACTGGGGCACTGAGCAGAAAAGCATGCTGTAAGAGTTGGCAACTAAAGTGCTGCTTAGGGAATGAAACGCATTATTTACAACCTTACAATCAAGGCTTCAATTGCGCAGCCAGGAACCAGCAGCAAATGCGTGAACTCGAGCCATGTGATGTCACTTAGAGCACTGCACGGGCCGATTTTTGCGGCCCGGGCCCGGCCCGGGCTCGTTTTCACATTGCGCGGCCCGCCCGAGCCCGATCAAAACATTTATGGCTAGACCCGGGCCCGGCCCGGGCCCGGAAATAATCTACGTTACCCGCCCGGCCCGGCCCGCCACCCCTTTACCTTAAGCCCGAGCCCGGCCCGAGCCCGACTCGAACCCGGCCCGAACCCGGCCCGAGACCGAAAAATACATGTTTTTCAGAGTTGAGAAGCCCGAGAATAACTCGCAGAAAGCTCGAGCCCGGCCCAGGCCCGCGTCAAAAAACCCGAGCCTGCCCGGGCCCGGGTCAAAAAGCACTCGCCGTGCCCGAGCCCGGCCCGATCCCGTGAAAAACGTCCTCTACCCGGCCCGGCCCGGCCCAGGGGCCGGGCCGGGCCTGGGATTTCGGGTAAGCCCGAGCCCGTGCAGTGCTCTAATGTCACTTTCTTGGTAATAGCGATAGCAGAGTTGATTTCTCCAGTGGTGGTGGCCATTGGGGCCAATAGGCATCTCTTTTCTGTGCACGTGCTTGTGTAGGACTAAGCAGATGGTGCCAGTTCGTTCTTGAAAATGAATGCTATGTTCACACTGTATTGGGAACCTACATAATTACCGCCAAGTGCACTTTGTCCACAACCCATTCCTTTACAACGTCTCTCGCTTCTGCCTTGATGTCACGGAGGTACTTTAGCTAGCTCAAGCAATGATGTTGTTTGAGTATCCTGGCAGCCTCGCAGTTTCTCAACCTGGGTACTGCTTCATTAAATGTTGGCATGACTTGGTTTTAGCAGACCGATGTCAGTTCAAAGATGAAACCTCGTAAACTTCTTGTGAAGTCATTCGCACCTTGTCAATAATCCCGTGCTTTTTGCTGCGTCCGCTCAGCGGTGGTCACGGCAAGTTAGCTCCTCATGAATCAGAATAACTTTGCAAGGCCAGCTACTGGGCTACTGCTATCTATATCTTCAGCCGCCCTAAAGTGTCTCACAGTCATTAAGGCGGGAGTGTAAAGAACGACAAAAGAAAGTGTGGCAGACAAAATGCTGTTCATGGAAATCCCACACCTTTATAGATTATTACAGTGAATGAAAAAGAAAGTGACTCCGCAATACAGTCTGGATGTAGTTTTTTTTTTTTTTTAGCCAGGAACAAAGAGCCATTTGCCCAGTCCCGCACAAGTACCGTGTACGCATCACAGTTTGCTGCCTGTGTATGTGGCGCAGTGTACTACATTTCATTTTTCTTCGTGTGCAATATATTGGGCAGACTGGGCATTACTTCAATAGCAGGCCCTTAGAGTATTACACCTCATTAAACAAGGCCCCTGGTTCACATTTTGCTGCAAATTGTATCAAACGCGAATGTGAATTGCATTTGCAGAACAGATCGGTTGAGTTCAACAAGCGAGATAGAATAACTCAAGAAATAGTTTGCGCTTCCAACACAGAAACTGTCACTCTTATGAAATGGTCTTTCCCATAACATTTTATACAGTTCCTAGTTTAGTATAGGCTTTTGTATAATGTTTTGCTTTCTACAGTACAATGCTGTGGCTTGTAAGACAGTGGTGTATTGATGTGCACGCCCTCTTGTATTGCTATAAAGACAACTGGGAAAAAAGATTTTTACTTTGTAATTAAACTTTGGAGACAGTCCCTGTCAGCTCACTTTTTAATTTGTTTTTCATTTCATCTGTGCAATTACACCAAACATACACTACAAAAATGTCAGTACTTAGAATCACAAAATTACACACCTGTGTAATGATTCAGCTGAGATCCCTGAAGTGGTGAGCCACACTATGCAGCACAGCTAGGTATAACGGCATCCTAAGTTAACATAAAATAAGAATTGTAAGATGCGCATCAAAAATTTTATTCTGCGAGGCTTTTAGCTTGTGTACTAATGACCACATTTCTATGTGTAACAGTCTGTCATAATAGTTGGGCAAAATAAATCAATGTCTCGCCTTTGGACTGTCAGCCAGTGCTACTCATGGCAATGGTGATGTATATGGCACATCGTTTCAAGTGCAGCTTTTGCGGGGTACATGAATTAAAAAAAACTTAGGTTCACATCATACATGACACCTGCTGTTAGAAGGATGTGTTACATTTAGCACCAAGGCCACTGGCCACCAGTAGCACTGCCTAACACTTCCACGACCAGATTTGATACACACACATAAAGGCGCACCAAAGTCAAGAGTAGGAAGAGTTGCTGCTGTAACTCAATAAAAGATTGCATGCATCACACAGATGGTTATTCTGCACCATACAGATGGTTATCAGCAGCGAATTGTCCTTTGGTCCACTCAATCCCCTTCCCATTTTTTTCCTTGTCTTCACTGTTTGTTGGCGTCATATGGTTGCGACGAGCAAAACTCAAGCACCTCAGTTCCTATTCTTGTTCTGATATATGCTGTAAAGTCATCCAAATGTGCTTAAAACTCCTATTGCATACTTTAACCATATTGTTTAAACAGTATTTTTATGTTTGCTTCACTACACTTTAATGTACAGCTAAGAAAGTCTAAAGAATGTTTCACAGAAAAACCTATATCCAAAGAATGACACATCCGAATAAAACTGCACAGTCCATGACTTCAAGACGTGCACATATCCACTTCATACATTGAAAATATAAGTGACTGTTCTAATACGCACCCTTAGCATACTGCATAACAGTCATCTGGTTACAAAATGCATCCTTGATATCACACAAAGGAAGGCTACAATTATAAATTTAATGATGGCAATGACTCGACACCCCCAAAACCTTCCTAGTGCAATCAGCGAAGAAGTTCGAATTTAGGGCAGTTGGAAATCAATAAGGCCAATAGGTTTTAATGCTCATGAAACATAGGCACTGTTTAGGATCTAAGCACATGCTTATATTTTTATTTACTTTCCTAAGGATTGCGCTGAGTGATCTTGTCACAACAGAGCGCGTAAGCAAAGCGCGCGCCGCGTGTCACTCAAGCCTACGAAAAAAACACGCCGGGTCCGCGGCAGCTTCAACAGAGGGGGAGAGCTCATACGCCTCTAACAGCCGACGAGGCCAAATGTGTATAGACGTCTAGAACCATAGACGAAGCGACGCTAACGAGAGAGAGAGAGAGAGAGCACGGACGCCGAGACAACTTTTCAACCGGCGAGTCCAGAAAGAGATTGCTACAGCGTGAGCGTGCGCCAACGGGATGAGTCATCACCCCCCCCCCCTCGACGACGCTCCGACGGCGGCGGTCGAAGGTACGAAAAAAGACTAAAAGATTCCCAGGCTTTTGCCATGCTACGAGATCACGACTCCTATAGGAAAGTCCGAGAACGGATGTGGAAGTTATATAACCGCCGTGCGAGAATCGTCAGTTCAGAACAGACCACTCCGGTAAAGAGATCTAACGTGAAGACTGTGTGTGTGCGTGCGAAGAATATATTTTGCTGCATTTCGACAACTCTGGGCTCTGACTCGGTCTTTGGACAGCAACCGCCGTTCTCTGGTGCACAAGAGGGCCCATTCCTAATTGGCCTTGCTTTCATGGAATTATTTTCGGAAGCTGATAAGTTGGCTTTGGAATTTGGTCTGGCGTTTGCGCCTCGTTCATGGGGTCTGTGACAGATATGGTCACGTGAAAATGTTTATACATAGCTGTGTCTTGTTATCACTTGTGTTTTCACATTTGTCTTAATGATACTTTATTTGTATGCAAACGCGCCAAAACTACCTTCAGCTGAAGGTCAAACACTATGCTTACAGGATACATGCATTTCATAATACCAGGCAGTGGACTTAGGGAATGAGCAACTCTATTAAAAAGTATGGTTCTTTGGTCGCACATCAAATGACATATACCTCCAAAACAAATATTTTGCTAAAATGATGACTTAATCCAATTGGTATTAAGCATAATGTATCACAAACGAAATTTGCATTTACCAGACACCACTATATTTACTGCAGCCTCTTTGGCTTCTCCACAATCTGGCACAATATGTTCAAGCTGCCAGTAAACCCTGGAAAGTTTCCACAAAACTTTTTAAATAAATGAGCAAACTTGAGAAGGACCTGAAATTAAGGTTGGAGAAGCAAAGCTAATTTTTAAGAATTCCTCTGTATGTTTTTATGGATGTAACGGTGAAGGCAAATGATGTACTTTAACTGTGTTTGTAACCATGCAGTACTACAGAGCACATTTTTGCGCTAATAATGTGATAGAGAACAATGACAATAATGGAACACAAAACAACATAGCGAATATTTTTTTTATTGCGATAGCAATTATATGGACACTCAAAAGCAGATTTCTGCCGTCGGCGTCGCCGTCGCCGTTGCCGTCGCCGTCGCCGTCGCCGTGAGGTTCCGTATGACGTCAATGGAGATGAAATCGTCGCCGCGCGCCGCCGAACGCTGTATGTGCGAGTGAAAGGGCGCGAGGGACGCGCTCTTTCAAGGGGAGTGAACGCACGGCGGAGAACAAACGCGCGTTCTGCGCCGTGCTTCCTTAAGGGCTGCAGAAGTAGGCGTCTCTTTCCTCCTTTACAATCACCATATATGTAGAGCAAACGCGCCTTCTTCCGACGCGCGAGAGGCCGTGGGGACGGAAGGGAGGCGACGTTTAGCTGCGGCACCAAGTGCCTATTTATATCACAGGCTCCGGCAACAGTCACCAACGCCGCACGCATTTTGAGTGAACGCGGGCAAAACGCCGATGGCGTCGACAACAGTTCTGCGTGTTGCCGATGCTGCTGCATGTCCAAGTTTATACAGCTGATAAAGCTAATATCATGTATAGCTCTCTACAAATTTGCTATCGCAATTGATGCTTCGCTTTTCAGGTGAAACTGCGACAACTTTTTATTGCGATAGCAATTATATGGACACTCAAAAGCAGATTTCTGCCGTCGGCGTCGCCGTCGCTGTCGCCGTGAGGTTCCGTATGACGTCATTTGGAGAAGAAATCGTCGCCGCGCGCCGAACGCTGTATGTGCGAGTGAAAGGGCGCGAGGGGCGCGTCTTTCACGGGGAGTGAACGCACGGCGGAGAACAAACGCGCGTTCTGCGCCGTGCTCGCTTAAGGGCTGCAGAAGTAGGCGTCTCTGTTCTCCTTCACAATCACCATGTATGTAGAGCAAACGCGCCTTCTTTCAACGAGCGAGAGGCCGTGGGGGAGGGGGAGGGAAGGGAGGCGACGTTTAGCTGCGGCACGCAGTGCCTATTTATATCAGAGGCTCCGGCAACAGTCACCAACGCCGCACGCATTTTGAGCGAACGCGGGCAAAACGCCGATGGCGTCGACAAACAGTTCTGCGTGTTGTTGCTACCAAAGCCGCTCACCTTACTTCGTATGACATTGCTGTGTTGCTATCGCATTCATTGCTTCGCCGTTAGGGCGAAACTGTGACATTTTATTGCGATAGCAATTATATGGACACTCAAAAGCAGATTTCTGCCGTCGGCGTCGCCGTCGCCGTCGCCGTCGCCGTCGCCGTGAGGTTCCGTATGACGTCATTTGGAGATGAAATCGTCGCCGCGCGCCGAACGCTGTATGTGCGAGTGAAAGGGCGCGAGGGGCGCGTCTTTCACGGGGAGTGAACGCACGGCGGAGAACAAACGCGCGTTCTGCGCCGTGCTCGCTTAAGGGCTGCAGAAGTAGGCGTCTCTTTTCTCCTTTACAATCACCATATATGTAGAGCAAACGCGCCTTCTTCGGACGCGCGAGAGGCCGTGGGGGAGGGGGAGGGAAGGGAGGCGACGTTTAGCTGCGGCACCAAGTGCCTATTTATATCAGAGGCTCCAGCAACAGTCACCAACGCCGCACGCATTTTGAGCTAACGCGGGCAAAACGCCGATGGCGTCGACAACAGTTCTGCGTGTTGTTGCTACCAAAGCCGCTCACCTTACTTCGTATGACATTGCTGTGTTGCTATCGCATTCATTGCTTCGCCCTTAGGGCGAAACTGTGACATTTTTTTATTTCCACCAGGTTTTCGTCGTTATGCTGATGCACACACTTGCACTGTGCACTAAACCTTGTGGTTTTGGTGTTTTACTTGTCACAAGCTAATTTACATGATACATTTGTCCTCAAATACGTCATCTTGGGCTCCTGCAGTATTTTGATTTTCTTACTGGCACACGCATGCCTATATATGTTCTGTCTCATGGAAAAGGTGTCACAGCAATCACTCTAAGTAAGGCCACTAAACTTGACATTCCAGGTAAAAGTTACAGGTACAGGGTTCGCGGGATCGAATCCCGGCCACGGCGGCCACATTTAGATGGGGGTGAAATGCGAAAACACCCGTGTACTTAGATTTAGGTGCACGTTAAAGAACCCCAGGTGGTCCAAATTTTCGGAGTCCCCCACTACGGCGTGCCTCATAATCAGATCGTGGTTTTGGCACCTAAAACCCCATAATTTAATTTTTTTAAAGATACAGGGTAAAAAAATCACCGCCCACGGACTACATACGGATGCTTAACAAGTGAAGCTGAAACTTGTGGCCTCGGTCTTTAGCAGTGGGTTAATCCCGACGCTGTATTAAGCGTTTCTGAATAATTGGTTACATGTTTGTGTTTCTAATGGAACGCAAGCGCCAATGGCCGGCGGATGCTGCTAACCACGACGCCGAGCTAACTCGAGATATTGAACGCATGCGATAACAGCGAACCGAAGAGGCGGCGTTGCGGGCAGAGCAGCGTCAACGTGGCAATGGCGGGAACACGTTTGCCGGGGGCAACGCTCGCTTTCGGCGGGAGTTTCTCGAGTGGCACTTTGGCTTCGGCAGTGACGAAACGTCCACGTTGACATCGCGAAGTGGAACGCAAGCGCCAATGGCGGGCGTATGCTTCTAACCACGACGCCGAGTTAACTCGAGATATCGAACGCATGCGACAACGGCGAGCTGAGGAAGCGGCGTTTTGGGCAGAGCAGCGTCAACGTGGCAATGGCGGGAACGCGTTCGCTAATGACGTCACTAACGGCGCTGCCAATGGCGCATGCGCTTGGGTGCGACGTAGAGAACGACGTAACCAACGGCACAGCCGTTGAAACATGTGGCGAACGGTTTTTTGTTCCGCCTAGCCAAATACAGCTTTCGCTGTAAAAACTCTAGGTATGAGCATACCAAGGCATCTGCTGCTGAAACGTGGGATTGCTGGAAGGCGCCTGATGTCAGGCTATGAAGCTGCTTCAACCTCACAGCTGCAAATCCAATCACTGCAGTCTTGAAACACAGGAGAAAAATTAGACATTGCAATGGAACAATCTGAGTGCAAGTTTATATTGCATTACTGCCGCTGTTTTGTTTGTTGTTCCGCTTACATTACTGGTAAATTTGATATCTTAACATGCTTTGTTCTTTACAAACTAAAGCCTTTACCCAACCCCTGCACCTATGCACTTAAGCCATTAAATGTTTACTGATCACCTAAATTGAACGGCTTCTAAGACAAATTCATTATCATCATCATCATCCTATATCTATGTCCACTGCAGGACGAAGGCCTCCCCCTGCCAATTATTTCTGTCAAATAGATGTATATTTGATGAGTCTTACTGACACTGAATACCAAGGTATTTTTACAATAGACAATGAATCACATAAACCACATTTTTCTCAGAGATTTGGGTTGATCAGCCAGCCATTTTTTTACAGCAGCAGCAATTAGGCTAATCATACTCGTGCACGGTAGGATCACACTGTGAAGTGCGATATGATCCTGAGCTGAAAAGCGAAACTTCTTTGTGGGAATTTGGCATCTATAAATCAAACCTGAATATTTGCACGCAATGGCGTATCAGCAAAGCTATTAAACATTAAACAAATCGAGGCGTCCAGAGCAGAGAGCCGGCTGTAGAATAATGACAGTGTACAAGCACGGACTATATAGATAAAGCATAGCATTTGCACGGGAGGAGTAGTGGCGGCAGCTGCAAAGAACACAGCCACCAAGCGACGCGCCCGTGTGACCTTTTGCCGACAATGCTATCGCGTAAATTCATTTGTTTCATCATTCCAACCGCATCGTTTTCGGCCCGCCGAGATGCCGGCACCACCGGTACTGCTCCGGCTGCCGAGGGTCGAGTGACGGCGTATCCGGTAATCTGAACCCAATCAGAACACCTATTGCCGCCAAGCAATACGCTAACTGAAGAGTTTCTTAAAGACATGACACTGTAGCGCCCACCGACGCTGCTAAGCGCGAACGCTAAGGTCAGCGTTCTCGGTCGGCGCCTTGGGGCCGGCTGCGACAGACGAGAAAAATAAAGTTGGGCGGCGCGTGCCAGCGGCGCAAGCACGGCACGCGCTAGTCCGTTCTGAAAGCCTGCTAAGCTGGTCCTCTTGTTCTGGCGCTCCGCTGCGACCCCTCGGTTCTCGACAGTGGTGACTCCGGCCTAAGAGATGACCGACCCCAGCAACCTCCCGCCCTCAGGCAACCTCCCGCCTGACGCTACCTCGCGCCCACGGGACGTCGCAGCTCTACAGCTCCGCCTGCCCACGTTCTGGCGCCACAACCCGCAGGTTTGGTTCGCCCAGGTCGAAGCCACCTTCGATCTGCACAACATCACCTCGGAGACTTCGCGGTTTCGCCACTTGCTTTGCAACCTGTCTCCTGAGGTGGCTCAGGAAGTGGCGGACGTTATCGCTACACCTTTGAGTGATGCCCCATACCAGCAACTGAAGCAGAGCATTTTAGAACGTACCACGGCGTCTGAGAGCGCGTGCATCCAGCAGCTGCTTACCTCCGAGGACCTTGGAGATCGCCGCCCTTCCCAGCTGCTCAACACCATGCGACAGCTCCTGGGCACAAGCAACGTCGACTCGAACAGTGCGCTGTTGAGGGAGCTCTTCCTGCAGCGCTTACCACAGTCCACCCGCCTTGTCTTGGCCGCTACAGAGGACTTGACCCTCGACCGCCTCGCCCGGCTCGCTGATCGAATCCACGACGCGACTTCTCCTTCAGTCGCCGCCCTCTCTTCAACGCCACAGTCCTCAACCATGGCCCGCTTAGAGTCCCGGATCGACCAGCTCGCCGTTTCCATCGACGCCCTTCGGACGTCCTCCCATGACGAGCGCGGCTCCACCTCATGTCCCAGCCGCCGTCCTTCTTCCTCGACCAGTCGCCGCTCGCGCAGTCCTCGACGCTCGCCTATCTGCTGGTACCATCGCACTTTCCAGCACCGCGCCCGTCAGTGCAAGTCCCCATGCGAATGGTCGGGAAACGCACCGCGAGATCACTGACGGCGGCATGTGACCTCGCCTTACAACCCGGCCGCCTTTTCATAGTCATGGATCGCATTTCCGGCCTGCGGTTCCTTGTAGACACGGGTGCCGAGGTCAGTGTACTGCCGTCCTCCAAGCGTGACCGCGCTTCTAAGTCACCTGGACCTACACTCCGCGAGGCAAACTCTACTTCCATCGCCACGTATGGTCTGCGGTCCCTCACTCTCGACCTAGGCCTGCGGCGCACATTCCGGTGGGTCTTCATCGTAGCCGACGTCCATCAGCCTATCCTCGGTTCCGACTTCCTGACTCATTTCGACCTTGACGTCAGCATGCGCCGCCATCGCCTGATTGATAGCAAGACGCGCCTCTCGATCCCTGGCGTTCTGTCGGCTGTCGCTCCCACCGGCATCCGCACGCTGATCCCAACATGCCCGTATGCTCGTATCCTCGAAGACTTCCCTGAGGTGACAAGGCCCTGCAATTTAAATCAGCCTCCCAAGCACAGCGTCACCCACCACATTGTCACACGTGGTCCACCTGTCGCAGCCCGTCCGCGCCGCCTCTTCGGTGAGCGTCTGGACGTTGCTAAACGGGAATTCGAGCACATGCTCCAGCTAGGTATTATTCGCCCGTCGTCCAGCAGTTGGGCCTCCCCGCTTCATCTGGTGCCCAAGAAAGAACCGGGTGACTGGCGTCCGTGCGGTGACTACCGGGCACTCAACGCTCACACGGTCCACGATAGCTACCCCCTTCCACACATCCAAGATTTTACAGGCCATTTGGAGGGATGCAAAATCTTTAGTAAGGTGGACCTTGTCAAGGCCTATCACCAAATCCCCGTTGAGCCGGCCGATATCCCGAAGACAGCCATTACTACACCCTTCGGCCTGTTTGAGTTTGTGCGCATGCCCTTTGGGTTACGCAACGCAGCTCAAACGTTCCAACGATTCATTGCCGAGGTAACGCGCGGCCTCCCGGCTGTATTTGCCTACATCGACGACATCCTCGTCGCGTGTCCCAATCCACAAGATCATGAGCGTCACCTCCGGGAACTCTTTCAACGCCTTCAACAATTTGGCCTGGTTGTCAACCCCCAGAAATGCGTATTTGGATCTTCCGAGCTCGAGTTTCTGGGCCACCACATCTCGGAGCTGGGAATTCGTCCGTTGCCCTCTCACGTCCAGGCCGTGAAAGACTTCCCAGCACCCACTACCCTACGCCAGCTGCGTGAGTTCCTCGGCCTAGTGAATTTCTCCCGACGTTTCATTCCGCACTGCGCTGAGCTTCTACACCCACTGACTAACCTTCTTCGCACGACCAAGGGCTCCTCATCTGCGATTTCCTGGTCTCCCGAAGCTGACGCTGCTTTCAGGGCTGCTAAACAAGCCGTTGCCGATGCGGTACTTCTCGTACACCCAAGAACTAACGTGCCAACCCGCATCATGGTGGATGCTTCCAGTGTGGCCATTGGCGCTGTTCTCCAGCAGAAAATCAACTCCGAGTGGCGCCCACTGGGTTTCTTCTCTCGGAAGCTCCAACCTGCCGAGACTCGCTACAGCGTTTTTGGCCGCGAGCTGCTCGCCATCTACTCCACCATCCAGCACTTTCGGCACTTCTTGGAGGGCCAGCCATTCTATATTCTAACTGATCATAAGCCTCTGGTGTATGTCTTCCGTACAAACTCTTCCAAGTACGTCGCACGTGAAGTTCGTCAACTCGCCTATATATCGGAGTTCACCACGGATATCCGGCACATCAAAGGCACCGACAACGAGGCAGCTGACGCACTTTCACGCATCACCTCCCTCGGCACTTCTACATCGACTGTGGATTGGGAGGGTCTAGCTCGTGCGCAGATGGAAGACCCCGAGCTGCAAGCGCTGCGTGACCATCCCCGTTCCCTCCGTCTACAACTCGTTTCTCACCCGTTTGTGCCTGGCTCCCTCTGGTGCGACATGTCAGCGGCTACACCTCGCCCCTTCATTCCGACTGCCTTCCGTCGTGCGGTGTTCCAATCACTTCATGACATCTACCATCCCAGCGTCCGAGCCACGCAGCGCCTCGTTACACAGCGGTATGTCTGGCCAAGCATCAACACCGATGTTCGCCAGTGGGCCCGCTCATGCCTCGCATGCCAGACCGCCAAAGTGACCCGCCACACGAAGACTCCCACACAGTCGTTCTTGCCCCCTGGCTGCCGTTTTGACCACGTTCATCTTGATTTGGTGGGACCACTTCCTCACTCTCACGGCTGTCGCTACATTCTGACAATGATCGACCGCTTCACCCGTTGGCCCGAAGCCGTGCCCATTCCGGACATCACTGCAGAAACGGTCGCCAAAGCCTTCGTTTCAGCATGGGTTTCCCGCTTCGGCTGCCCCAGCATCGTGACAACTGATCGCGGCCGGCAATTTGACTGCACACTTTTCACTTCACTCAACCGCCTGCTTGGCACTAAGCACTGCCGTACCACTGCATATCATCCCTGTGCCAACGGCATGGTTGAGCGGCTCCATCGCCAGCTCAAGGCTGCACTCACTGCGCGCCTGGATCGAGAGCACTGGGTCGACCACCTTCCTATGGTGCTTCTCGGCCTACGTGCCGTCCTTCGTCGCGACCTTGGCTGTTCAGCGGCCGAACTCGTCTACGGTGCACCCCTGCGGCTTCCTGGAGACTTCTTCGTTCTTCGGCCCCCTCGCCCCAGCCGCTACAGTACCTCCAACGCCTACAGGACTGCATTCAGCACCTACGCCCCGTACCACCTCGGTCATCGGACCACAGCATCTTTGTCCACCCGGACCTTGAGTCCTCGTCCCACGTCTTCCTCCGACGAGACGCTATCAAGGCGCCTCTTACACCCTCCTACGACGGACCATACCGTGTCCTCCACAAGACGCAGAAGTCCGCCACCATTCTATTGAATGGCCGCGAAGAAGTCGTTTCGCTGGACCGCCTCAAACCAGCCTACGTCGAAACGCCTCCCAAGGAGCTCCCCGCGGATGTCGCTGGCGCACCCGTCGATATGCTCGACACCAAGACAGCCCCATCTCTGCCTCGTCGACGAGTCCATTTCGCCGTTCCGTCTAGGCGGGGGGCCTTGTAGCGCCCACCGACGCTGCTAAGCGCGAACGCTAAGGTCAGCGTTCTCGGTCGGCGCCTTGGGGCCGGCTGCGACAGACGAGAAAAATAAAGTTGGGCGGCGCGTGCCAGCGGCGCAAGCACGGCACGCGCTAGTCCGTTCTGAAAGCCTGCTAAGCTGGTCCTCTTGTTCTGGCGCTCCGCTGCGACCCCTCGGTTTTCGACAACACAACTATCTCCATTACTCTGATCGGCAGCTGGTGCGGCGTAGACTCGTAGTGGCGTTGGAAGCACCCAACACGCTTTTAATAGCCGAAACGCGTCGTCGATATTTCACGCCCACAGACCAAAGTCGACGGGCGCTGGCTCACCAAGCTACGCGGCTACGCGCAGCAATCACGCACTGCCTGCACCAGCGCCTGCCTGCACAATCAGCCGCGTGGGCGCTAAGAGACAGACGCTAGCACAGCGTACCGGCCAATTTGCACAGTGCGTGCTTATAAGCGACCTACTCCACACAATCGTAGGAGGGGATTGGCGCCGCGTACGCGGCAGCTAGCACATACCGCCCAGAAAGAAGCGCCGAAACACGCACACATGCGCATCGCAGTAAATCTAACGAGCCGGCAGTTCCCCACACACTATAAGGCCGCGGTTAGGCGGCGAAGCTTAGCGTGCCCCGCACTGCACGTAACTTCTCAGGTAGTGGCTTGCGCTAGGGGGAATATATGTGGAGTGCTCGCAGCCATCGCATTAACAGACCTCAAAGATATGGGAAAGTTCCCCATAATCTGAAATCATGATTTCTAAATACCGTCGCTTCACTCTAAGCATCAAATCACCTCGAATACAACAAAGTTCGCACAAACACGGCGATCGTGCAAATTGGTTCTGGAAGGCGAACTGTTGCACTGACCCTTGAACTCGTATCAGCGCCTCTGCTCACTTACAACATATGTATACACAGAACGTGCAGTGGTCGTTGAAAATTACTGGATTCTTGGGTGTTCATAACTGCGAGAGAGACAAAGGAAGGCAGAACAATGCGTCGGTGCTGGTAGTGGCTGGCAATTGGCTGCTTCTAGCGCGCGCGTTGGCGCTCCGAAGACCCTTCCTCATCCGCGCGTAGTTTCGGCGGTTTCGGCTTTTGGCATTCTCTGCGGCGCTGAGGCGCGGCTTCACAGTCCGCAATATTCAATAATAATATATCAATATATACATAGAATATATGATACATAATATATCAATATCAAATTAAACTTTAGACAGTCTTCAATATTCCTACTGAATGGCTGTCTGTCACACAGTAAGGGCTATTACGGCTGAATATGGATGCACGGGCTCAGGCAGCTTTAAAATGCGGCGTTTCTCAATGAAATACTCGACGAGGAAGCCCAGCTTAAAATTGAAATTGAGCGCGGAGTCGCATGTCGGCACTGGGTTGCCTCGGAATGTCGTCAAGATGGTTCCCTTCCATTGGCTGGAGCATTGGAGCGTAATGTGATGCTCGTACCACTTTCGTGCAACACCTCTGAAGTAACTACGCATGTTAGTAATCTTGTCCGCAACAGATTGTCACTGTGCTTACCAGCGGCATATTCACATAATTCTAGCCAACTTTCTGGGCATGAAGACATGCCGTCGAACGGATCGACAAATTTATTCACCGGCTTCCCAGCGTTTAGCGAGCTAATAAGCGAAGTCACCAGTTCGTTCTGTTGCACAATCTCTTCCTGTTGTATCTGAACAGCTTTCAACACGAGGCTCACCTCCTCCGTCGTAGACTGTGATCCAGAGTCCTTTTGACGCATCGCTTGAAGAACTAGCACGTTGAAGGTCCCCACACACAAGTTCCCTTTCACAGCACCCTTCCGACGTATAGTTAAGCAGTGTCCATAGAAGCCATCTCCAGAACCAGGTTCACAAGTTCTGCCGAGTTAACAAGGTAGTTCCACCGCTGGTTCATCTTGAGCTTGTAATCTTGAAAAGTAAATTGTTGCGTCGTGCTGCCCTCTGGTGTCATAATGTAGCACTCGCTGTCATTGTTATCTGCGATGTCCACATGATGGAGCCACGACCTCCATGTCGGTGCGTTTGTATGAATGAATAGACCGATCCCACCGACCGATCTGCGCATGCGCCGGCTTTCCGGAAGTAGCACTGCCACCATCTTCATTGTAGTCAACTGGCCAACCACACCACTACAGTCCGCGCTCGTTGAGTACTGCGCACGAGCTTCCCAGACATCTCTGCGACTCCACCACCGAGAAACACTCGTCATGTATTTTAAGAAACTACATCGGCTGTTCATTGTAGCATGCGAGGCGAACGTTGAAAAGTGCCTGCTACTCTTTCATTTCTGTTGTTACCCGCTGATTGCGCGTTGAGTATCGTTTTTGTTCGAGCTTTCTATGTAGTACATGCTGATGTACGCGGTCGTTTTGCGTTACTATTTTTGCACATGCTACTATGTTACTATGAGTGCAACGTTATGTTGGCTTAGCGACGGACATAATAGGATTTGTACGCCTGTTGGAGACAGGTTTAAAATGCGGCGGCGATACTTTCCTGCCCTTATGATGCTTACCTACATGGGTTTCGTGCACGACTTGCAGACTTCGGAACAGCGATAGCTAGAAGTTCTTAGGTAAGCTAGACGTCGTTTTTAACATAAAAACGCCGATAGCCAATCAATAGCTAATCGATAATTGATCACTAATCAGCAAATTTCGGGAAATGCTGGGGATGACTTGGTAGTGCTTAGCCTAGCCCAAATACGTGGCCAATACCTAGCGATAGCCAATCGATAGCTAATCAATAGCTAATCGATAATCGATCAATAATCAATAAATTTTGGAAAATGCTGGGGATGAATTGGTAGTTAGCCTAGCCCAAATACGTGGCCAATACCTTGCGATAGCCAATCGATAGCTAATCAATAATCGAATAATAATCAATAAATTTCGGGAAATGCTGGAGATGACTTGGTAGTGCTTAGCCTAGCCAAAATACGTGGCCAATACCTTGCGATATAGCCAATTGATAGCCCATCAATAGCTAATCGATAATTGACAAATAATCTATCATGAAATTCCGGAAGTCTATGTACACGGGTGTTTTCGCATTTTGCCCCCATTGAAATGCGGCCGCTATTCGTCCCCGTGTTTCTTCTCGCGATGTGTATTACCAGTACCATCTATTATTCCATTGGATCCACGTCTCTCGAAGCTTTCGCTCTTTAGAAAACACATGGAATTTGAAGCCTTTGTCCCTTGTGTGGTTGTTGTAGCACCCAGAAACGCAGCAGGTCAATCCACCCATCGCACGATGGCTCTACACGAACCATGAAAATGGCCAAAAATCGTTCGGAAAAAGGCCGCACAGGCACTCCGGGTGGCTGGAGCGGTCGGATGACAAGTACCAGCATGCACCGCGGCAACGGTGGCGTCGTGAAACTGGCTGGTGGGATCGGTCCATTGACCCAATCTGGTGTGATCACGCCACCTGTCAATGTGATCACGCCACTGTCACGGCCGCTTGATAAAAAAAAAGGTGCGGCCTGCCGCGTGCATCGAAAACAGTGTGATCCGCCGCGGCGCCACACGTCGGGGGCTGTTGTCTGGCATCGGCATTGCAAATGCGTCAGGAACGCGCTTGGAACGCCGTCGCGCGTGCCAGCCGACGGCGCGTTCCATCGCCGATGACTATATAGCGCCGTTCGGCCCAGCCAAGCGGCCGACAATGCAACTACGGCTGTCACATTCGCTCCCATTGCAACGCGCCCGACGCGGCGGGCCGCACCTTTTTTTTTTTATCCAGCGGCCGTGCCACTGTTATATCAGCCAATGGTATGACACCGTCCGTCTGTGAAATGGTATATAAATTCAGTAAACTCCACGTTGGCCAGACCCTCTCACCAGGAAGAAGCGTCTCCTCCTAGACGCACTGTGTCGTCCTCCCGGACGCAAGGCTTCCCCATCGGCCGGCTCGGGTGTGACACTACAGAATGGCGACGAGGATTTGAAGAAGCTGCCGTGACTCAAACGTCATCGAGCGTGTTACTGAGTTATTGACAACGCTACTTACCGGCTGTCAGATTTGTACTGCTCCTATGACTCCGAAGCTTCTCCGCACGCTTCAGCTGGCGTCGGCCTGGGCCTGCTTTCTCCATCTACGGCTGATCTTCGGTGACGCAATACTGCCTTCTTCCTTTCGCTAGCCCTACTTTTGCAACGCTCAAGCATGATGACCCTTTTCGCAAACCTGCCTCCGTCCCTCTACTTACCCGGCACGCCTGCTATTTTATGGTATAAATGGAAAAAAATATTCCAGGTCTACCTGAAGGCGGCCGGCGGGAGCGGATCGGAGGACGGGCGTCGAGCGTCGGTGCTCATCAGCGTCTTGGGCTGGGAAGGCCAACGAGAATACTGCCTGGCAGAACAACAAGCTGAAGCGCCAGCAATAACTACAAATGCGGCGGGTGGAACATAATGCGATTTATACGTGCAGTACGTCAACTACGCCGGCGAGAGTGAGTACGAGGGCCTATTGAAACTTTCTTGGAAACTAGAAATTTCCTGGTGGAGCGACACCTGTTCACCGGCTGGAAGAAGTTGCCTGGTGAGAGTTTCATGGTGTACGTCACGGCCCTCAAGGAGAAATCGTTCGCTTTTAAATTCGGCGCTATATACGATGACCGGATCCGAGATCAGATAATTCATTCAGCCTCTAAACCACATGTCCGAAGCAAGTTACTGTCTTACGGCGAGTGTGTGACCTTGAATGAAGCCGAAGAAATCGGTCGAGAGCTGGAGTGGCAATGCAGACAGCCAACCAAGCGTTCGGCGACACGGAGAGCGTTCGACGCCAAGCATTTGGTGACGCCGAAAGCGTCACCAAATGCTTGGTGAAAAGCGGGGCGTCGCAAAAGCGGGGTGTCGCAAGGGAGCGATTGTCAACTTTATTATTAGAACGGGTGAGGGGAAAGAGAGGCTAAGCCACGTGGGCTGCCAAGCTGTGCTTCACGATGGCGTCTTCAGCTCGTGCCAGGACCCGTGTCTGGATGTCTCGGCCGGTGCTGGAGAGAAGGGCCTCCCATTGTTCGTCGGTGGGAGGTGGCTAGACGAGGTCGGCGGGCGTCGGATCTTCCGGGTAGCCCCAGAGGATGTGGTTCAACGAGGCAACGTTGCCGCGCAGGCAGCAGCGTGGATCGATGGCACCTGAGTGGATGTGCGAATACCCCCAGGTGGCACGGAAAGCTGCGGGTCTGGAGGTGACTCCAGGTGATCTCGGAACGCCTGGAAGACTGGCATGTGGGGGTGGTAGGGCGTACCGTTCGAGGCGATAGTGCTGGGTAATGTCGTAGTAGGTGACCAGGGGCTCCGGCACCGGGGCGTCCGATGCGGAGATGCCCACCACTCGGTCGACGAATCCTCGAGCGTGTTGGTGAGCCGACTCTTTGCCGGGGTGGCCCGAGTGGGTGGGGACCCAGACCAGTTCAGTGTGACGCCGTTCGTCTCCCAGTAGAAGTGTGCGAAGGAGACGTAAGTTGGTAGGCGAGACGAGACCTCGGTAAAATTGGAGATGGCGTGCTTGGAGTCGGAAAGTATCACGCTGGCGTCGGTCGAGGTGGCGGCTAAAGCGACGGCAGCCTCCTCAGCCTCGACGACGTGGGGTTTTCGAATGGTGGCGGCCGTGATTGTCGGCGCCGAGGACGCCGAGTAGGGCTAGACGGAGGCGACTGCGAAGGCGTCCCCGGGCGAGGCGTATCGCGCCGCATCCACGTACGCGACGGGCGGGTGGTCGGTGTGCTTGGCGTGAAGCATGGCCGCACGGGCTTGGCGACGGGCGTCGTGGTGTCCCGTGAGCATATTCGACAGAAGCGCGAGCCGCTCGCGCTTCGCAGGCGCTTCTGTCGGTTCGACGGTTTCATCGGCTCTCGTATTTTTCTTCAAAACGACAGGTTTCTTCGATTCTCGGGCTCCAAATTTTATGCAGGGTTGTTTTTAAACATCTAGGGACCTAATTCGACGTGCGGTTGGGCTCCAAACCGGGTTTTTTCGTTTATTTTTGCCTCTTAGGATCCCCGGCCCTTGGGCCGGGAAGCCAACATCGCCGCTCGGCTCATACCCGCTAAGTTTGGCCGACCGCCGCCAATCTCACAGCGTTCTCCTCGCTGTGGACGGGTCTCCCAGCTCGGAGAGGTCGCCAAAGGCGGGGGACGACGGTTTTTCTCAAGCCGCGACATGTTCTGATGCCGCCGCGGGCCCTTCCAGTGCCAACAAAACTTGTGTGTCCATATCAGCATCACTCCTTTCTCTGGCGTTTGGTCGGATAAAGTTCTGCAAAAGAATAATCTTCCTAGTCATTGCTCGGATAGAAGGGTGTCTATAAGTGTCTTTTCAGATTCATTTATTTTAGAGTCGTTAGAGCACGTATAGTTTTCTTGGTTGATATGGCCAAGCACCCAGGATCTTAGCCTCTGTAAAAGGTCAACTTCTGGTGCACTCCAGAAGGGCTGACACTGGACGTCAGAGTGGGTGCACTGCCAGAGGAGCTGCTGGATGGTCTTTTCGCGGTTACAGTGGTCACATTTAATACAGAAGGACTGTGAAATGGTGAAGGCTACACCGAGTCGTAGGCGGCACAGCAGCGTATTGTAACACCAGGAGAGGTTTGACATCGTAATCGCCGCTGCATGATAGATCAAGCCTGCACAAATGATGGTTGAATACTCTGGAGTCTTCCAAAGATCCAGCATGATGTCGTTAGGAATTCATTGAAGTTCTCTGACTGTGTCCATTCTAGAAAGCGGGATCGTGTGGGATGATATGGCAGCTTTATCAGTAAGATGCTTGCCAAAAACGCGGCAATGACCAGGCATCCACTGGATAATAACATCACATCCTTTTCCAATTATTGTGATCCTAGATTTCTTGTTTGTTTGAGATAAACTGTTCATAATTCCCATGGTGCAGTGTCACCTTGCAGGCTTTCAATAGCTGTTTTGGAATTACTGAACTCTGTCCATTTGCATGGGGGGTTTCCATTTAATATATGCAATAGTGGCATGAAGGGCGGGAAGTTCCGACATTGTAGACGTGGTCATATGCAACATTTGGAATTTAGCTTTGATCGAGCCACAACAATGACTGTGACCGTTAAATCAGTGGACGCGACCAAACCATCCATGGAAATGTGAACGAGGTTTGCATACACTATGTGTAAAAGGGGTAGAGTAAGCTCCTTTAGAACTGTTGATTACAGCTGGGCCTGATGACATCTGAGGATTTTGCATACACCACGAAAGGGAGATGGTGATCTTGCAGCAAGTTCAAACATCTTTTTGAAGTGATGGCTGGGGAGTAACAATGGTTCTTGAAAATGTAGCCTGAGAGCTCTTCGCTTACAAGCAAATGAGATGGTGGACAAGCGAGATGGTAGAATGTCGAATATGTCCTCTAAGCACTTTAGTATACATAGCTACGTAGGTCGTAATTAGGTCTCTCTGAAGATGGCAATTGTGACGATTTATCTGTCAACAATTGTGATTGCGTTCCACACACAGTATATTCAAGAAAAGGCTACCTCGACCTGGCTATATCGCCAATTTAACCAGTTCAGAGTTAAAAATGAAGCTTTGCTTGCAGCTGTCTCCTGCCTTCGTGCACGTACATGTATATGGTGTTTCAATTCTTGTGCTTTCACTGAAAGCAAACCACATTGATATTGCAGTAAAACACATTTTTCAAAATGATAAATGTCGCGTTAATAGCCATGCACTCAAGAGGATTTTATTTAGAATTTTTGGTCCAGCATGCCATATATGTATCCCCCTGTTGTGTTGACCAGGACAAAGACAATTTATTTGTATTTGCAGATGCTTTGAATTAGGAAGGCCTGTCCTTGGAAATTTAGTAGCCACACCACACATGACTTGTGTTGCAATTAAAAAAGACGTGTTCTCGGACCAAATACCTGAGCTGTGCGCACCCCATGAAGGAATGAGAAAATAACTTTTGTGGTAGTGCATTTCGCACGCGTGTATGTGTATGTTTGTGTGCTGTTTCTTTTTTTTCACTTCCTTGCCATCTCACATTGAGCAGCAAATTTGCGAAGCCTAGTGGCTGGGACTAGAGCACTGCACGGGCTCGGGCTTACCCGAAAGCCCGGGCCCGGCCCGGCCCGTGGACCGAGCCGGGCCGGGTAGAGCAGTTTTTTCACGGGCTCGGGCCGGGCTCGGGCACGGCGTGTGCTTTTGACCCGGGCCGGGCTCCGGTTTTTTGACGCGGGCCCGGGCCGGGCTCGGGCTTTCTGCGAGTTATTCTCGGGCTTCTCAACTCTGAAAAACATGTATTTTTCGGTCTCGGGCCGGGTTCGGGCCTGTTTCGAGCCGGGCTCGGGCCGTGCTCGGGCTTAAGGTAAAGGGGTGGCGGGCCGGGCCGGGCGGGTAACGCAGATTATTTCCGGGCCCGGGCCGGGCCCGGGTCTCGCCATAAAAGTTTTGATCGTGCTCGGGCGGGCCGCCCAAAGTAAAAACGGGCCCGTGCAGTGCTCTAGATGGAACTTCTCCAGATGCAATTAAACTTCCTCTCTCTCGAGAGAGGGAGGGGAGCTAAATATCAAATATGTCGCAGCCACGGACAATCCACTGTAGTCATAGCTCAAATACATCCACACATGGGCAAGGGTCTTGTACACGTTTCGTAATGGTCGACAAATTTTTTTTAATTAGCTTCACCGCAATACAGACCTGCTTTGCGGTGAAACATTTTTGCCGTGCAGTGAAGCATACCGATTGAGATTGAAAGGGCGCACTGTTCAACTGTCACAGGGCCTATATTAAGAGTTCCTTCATTACACACGCGCGTACACGTCGTCTCCGGTCATAGTACGCGCACTGAGCCATCTAATAAGTGAACCGGCAGCCATTGAGAGGTGTTTCTTGCGTGGTTGTGGTGTTTTAAGCCTTACATTGTTTCAGCGCCTCATGATTACTCTGTGTTCACGCCCTCTTTACACACCCAGGCCTTTTTTTACACACCCACGCGCGGACAACAACAAAACTGACTAATAAACCCAGCTACTTGCTGCAATGCATAATTGCTGTCTGCAAATTGGCTTTACTCTGTTCAAAATGCACGATAAACATGCATTTTGAATGTGGCTTTGGTTATATGTTAAAAAGGCAGGAACTGCTTTCTGGTTATGTTCTTGGTCGGAGCGAAGGCTGCATAAATGTAGCCTATTTTGTAATAGCTTCACGATATCTTGTGCCGCAGTTCTTTGATAGCGCAGTACCAAGCATACAAAATGCACTGTATAGGAACGTCTTGTCCGCACTCAGCATCTACCATTTTCATGGGGTGTTTACACGCGCGAAATTCGGCTGGGAGTTATTGTGTTTTGTGGCTGCCTATTTTACATGTCCGACACAATTAAGGTATGTTCGCTAGCATAGGAAATAAAAGTGGCAGTCAAGAACTATTCTGCTTTCTTTTTCCGCGATCATGTCAGTGTTCTGATGGTCTATGGTTTAGGTATACTCAGAGTCGTCAGTTTATAGTTCTTTGCCTAGCTGTCATCGAAAGCTTCATAGTTCGCCTTTGTGGAATATGAAATCGACGATTTATTTATTTGCAGCGTGAAACAATGACTCAATACGAACGAGTAATTCATGCATATGGAATGAAAAATGTTAGGCCTAATGTTGAAACAGGAAGAGAGCAGTGCGGATCAGAGAACAAACAGGAATAGCCGATATTCTAGTTGTCATTTAAGCGGAAAAAGTGGAGCTGGGCAGGCCATATAATGCGTAGGGTGGATAACCGGTGGACCATTAGAGTTACAGAATGGATACCAAGAGAAGGGAAGCGCCGTCGAGGGCGGTAGAAAACTAGGTGGGGGAAGTAGTTAGGAAATTTACAGGCGCAAGTTGGAGTCAGCTAGCGCAAGACAGGGTTAATTGGAGTTCACATGGAGAGGCCTGCATCTCGCAGTGGACAAAAATATAGGCCGATGATGATGATTCATGGATGTCCGCTTTTCCAACCCGAACCTATTCATATTCAGAATGAATATTCAGAATGAACTTATTCTTAGTTCAGAATGAACCAATGTTATTGCTGAAATGTTTTCTTTCATACTCATTTTCACGACTCTGAGATGCCCCTTCTACTTATGGCTTAACCAGTGATATAGCTATTCGGTCAGCACAATTGTTCAGGCCATCTATAACGTATTACCACTTAGCCAGAAATCAATTGTGGTTTTAAATTACACCTTACTGTACAAGATTTTGTGTAGAGCAATTTATTGCAAACATAGAAAGACTTGTAAATGCATCCCTTTAACAACTTTGTAATTTTTTATATCAGTACAATAGTTTAACGAAATACAACACCGCACAATTAAGTGATCGACTGTGACTGAACAAGAGAAGCCTTTGCCTGCAGTCAACGTTTGGGCAAAGGTACTTGCCTTTATTAGGCCTACAACTGATTTCCACTAGCTCATCACTCCCAAGGGTCGAGGAGGATAAGCTGGTACGTAAGAGTAAAATGAAGGATATAGGTAGAGGAATAAGAAGTGCTTGAATGCAAGGATTAGCTTGAGATAGTAAAAGGGGTGTGCTAAAGGTTCTCCCAAGTAGAGCAAAAAGAACAGAACTGGAAATGAACCATTGCATGCAAGTAGGAATCAACCTATTGCGGCAGCCCTTTAGGAAAACCTTCCAAGGTAATGCTTGCCCTGTCACCTCTGTGGATAGCTGAAAGTATGTAATAATTATTGCCCGTAATGTCCTGGCTATAAACAAATATAATCTGGAGGTTCTACTGTTCCATTTGCCTTTTGTATTTACTATGATATAATGTTACCTGAAAACACATCTGCCTTGATGGACAGCTTTTACACTCACAAAGCCTTTGCTCACCTTAACATACTCAGGCTTTTTAAGCACTGGGTCAATTTTATGAGCTTTTTGTTGATGAGTAACTGTTTCAAGATTTGTTATGTGCAAAATTCACTTATCTTTTCATCGTGTTTACTTGTGCAACATCTCCCGATATTACACAGCATCTAATATTTAAGACAGTGGACTAAGGATGACTGTAACGACTGACGAAACTAGCCACATGAAGATATTTCACTTTTAGTACTCCCTTCATACTTTCATTTCATATTTAAGTGCACAACGAGAGAGTTCAACATTTGAATTGGTGAAACATTAAAATATGGTCAAATACACTGGGTTACAATTATTATTGGATTGTGCCTGCATTGGAAAGAAAAGAATGAAACTGCTGCAGTATATAGTAGATGGAAGACCTGGCTCATAAATGAAGTCATGAACTCAAACCCTTCTTTTTTTCTACAACAAAGGTTCTTTTGTATAATAATTTCTGATGACTAACTCTGCCACGCTAGCACCTATGAGTGATATATATGACAGCTAAATTAGTTTATGGTACGTTTTGATATGTTAAGCTTGTGGTTTTTTAAATATATGCATTTGAACAGACTTAAAAACTTCAGGTTGTGCAGCTTTGCGAATGTTCACTTTAAAAAGTTATTCCGTTTCAAGGGTTCATGGCAACTCTATTTTTAATAATCAGTATGTTGTGGCAAGATAAGTGTATCAACGACCATCATCTTGCACTCATTTCTCTCCTTCCAAGTTGAAAAAGACAAAAAAGAAAGAAGCATGCTCACTAATAAAAACGTGTTGGTTTTAGTGTATATTTATAACTAAACCCGGTCTTCTAAACATACTAATATGACTAAAGACATTACATCATGGAGCCCTTCTGGTTGCCTGAAATTTCCGAGAACTATATCAATATGAGTGCCCTTTCCTTTGTATATGTTCGAAGTAGTACTTAATGGAAAGAATTGTGGAAATTAATAGGCCAGTGCTAGTGCTAGTAAGCTAATAAATTTATCAAGAAGACATTGCTACCCGATTTGTGTGCAGCCAGTCTGCAACTCCTTTTTATAAATTTTGATGTATAAAAAAGGGTAACATTATGAACCTGATGATAAAGAAGTCATTCTAGAGAGCACCTGGTTCATATTTGTTTGAAGGTCCGAACAGGAGCCAGAAATTTCAACGATGTCACTTGCGAATTCTTAATGATGTGTGGGCATGTCCTACATAGGTGCATTATTCTTAATCTGCAACTGCCACCTTTAAATCTTTCTTCAAACATTAAAGATAAAACATGCAGGCGGCTGTGTGAAGACTTGTTCATTATTGCCTTTCATTGAAAGCTATGACCGAAACTCTTAATAGTATTTTGTCGAAGCATGCGACTTTGCGTCGAGTTGAATTATTAAATGAACTAGTCTACCAAAGGTTTTTTATTATATTCTACTAAATTATTCATTGTTTCTTTGTAAAAGCTACCCAAGATTTTTCACTGCATGCCTTGCATTCTTAGACTTTTGTCCTTGCTGTCTAGTTTTGGAATTGCTGGCATACATTATTTCAGGGGTGCTTTTTAGCAAGATTGGTAGACTTGGTTTTTCTTCAATTGTACAAACAATACTTACCAGGCGTGCAGCTTGTGTTCTTCTACTTAATTATGAAATGAAATCATTGTACACTTTGTGTGGGGTGTTTAATCCTTTCCATGCCTTCAACGAGCTGAGTTCATCCATGGCTTTTTGGTAAAAACGGCCAGACGAGCTCAGCTTATAAGGAGTACTTTTCTAGCAATGCCATGGATAAGCCAAGATTTGTCTCAGTGCTTGATCAGGCTTTTGGTTGATGGCAACGCATAATCCATGGGACAGCGGAAGCAGAAGCAAATTCTTTCCGAGGAGGTAAAACATGTTGGCAACTGGGGTTCTAAAAATACTTTGGTCACCCTTTTGGTCAGAATCAAAAAACATTTTGGGGTTTTACGTGCCAAAACCAGGTTATAATTATGAGGCACACTAAAGTAGGGTACTCGGGGTTGATTTTGACCATCTGGGTTTCTTCAATGTGCACCAAATGCACAGTACTCTGGAGTTTTCGCATTTCACCCCCATTGAAGGTCAGAATTTGGGGTAATAGCGTGGCATGGAAGGGATTAAAAAGGTGCTAGGTAGCACATTCTGCACGAGTGTGGTGAATTGGGCTAGTTAGTGCATGTTTAAAGGGAATTGAACAGTGCTGAAGATGGGTGGAGAGAAGACAGACAGCACTCTGTTTACTGCATTGATTTCACCCCATCTTTAGAGGGGCAAAGCCTCAGAACGCCATAAATAATACAAAGTAATAGCTTTTCTAGAGCCAGTTTCGTCTTCCAGGAGGATACTATCTCCTGATGTCACGACACAGAATATGGTCACGTGGGAGCAGCACATTGCCATGTTACGACACTCACTTCAGCTCATTCGGTCATCCGCTATACTGTTACATTGGCCTTCACGAGTAGCAGCACACGAGTCGACCGAGCTAGCTGGAGGCTTTGAGAGCATGTCAAAACATAGGAATGTCCCGCTCCCATGTGACCACATACTGTGTCATGACATCACGACGCAGTGTCCTTCTAGAAAACAAAACCGAAACCGGCTCCAGAAAAGCTATTATATTAAATTACTTACGGCACTCCGAGGCTTGTGATTTCTTTTAGAGCTTTCACAAAAAAAAGAATAGTTCGAAAAATCGTGCCAGTACTTCGTTAAAAGGAACTTCGCAGAAGTTGTCCTGCCTGAAATGTATTGGGTGCTTTGAATATGCATGTATAGTCTGAGGAAGTGTTGTAAATGCCAAAGAAAACTGGAAGAGGGATAGCCCCGGGGCATAGTTTTGTTGGTAAAGTACTTTATTTGAAAAATCTGAGGGAGCTACATAACATTTTCTCGGTGCAAATATTAGCTTACATAGCTGTAAATGGCAGATGAGTTGTTAAAGCTTGAAGCAGCATCGACTCTGTCATGGGCACTCAAGCAGTAGGCCTTCCTTCCCTGGACAAAGACCTAGATGGGGTAAATATTGTCGCTGTCCAGCATGAACGAAAGGACATACTATACATTATGCACGACACATGGCACCTGTAAACAATAAATTTGCACACCATCATGACATATAGGAATGCCTGCTGGTGCATAGACATACATGGCTGCCTTATATATATGATACTTATCACATAAGCGCATGGAACCATCTGAAGATACTCTGCAGCCATCTGGCCTTGCTGAGGTATGCAGTATTGCAACAGCAATGCACATATTGGCAAACTGTATGACAAAATGTATGCAAATAAAAGGGGAGGCTATTGCTTTCTGTGAAAATAACCTGACTCGGTGCAACGCCAGTGGAATTTATATCTTGGTTTTTCAACCCAAAATACATCCCGTTTACAAACTGCACTTCTGCCCACATTAACTATCACACTACTGCACTAAAATTATTTCTTTCCTCATTGTTGGGTCGCCGCTATAGAAGTTGAACTAATTAACAACCTTTTTGCAAAGCCAAAAACTGCACACGTTCAGCTTATCGAAGCCACACATCCGGATTTGCTCACGAGGAACAAATTTTTTTCCACTTATTTCAGGATTTAAGGTCGAAATTGCACAGTTATGCAATTTTGGAGCTGTTTATAATGGTTTGAGTAATGTGCGGTCAGGCAGTTTTATTTTAACCTTGTATTGAAAAGAAATCCTTCTTTTTTGGCACAAAATATAAGTTTCACTCTTTTCTTGCATTCAGGAATGGGTGGATGGGTAAACTTTACTGATTCACGAGAGAATCATGTGAGGGGGGGAAGGGGAGAAAAGGAAGCAGGACGACGATGGGCCCTCGGGCCACTTTAGATGGTCAGGCACATTTGTGCCTTGGCGACCCCTCTGGCCTAGCCCAGTGTCCGAAGCTGTAACTCCGGTTGCGAGCTGCGCAGAGCAGGCTCCCATCGCTCCTGGTGTTCTGACCCTAGCCACGGGGGCTTGGGCTTGTTCGGGCAATTTAGAAAGATGTGGTCAAAGTCGGCTCTAGTGCTAGGACACAAGTGATAGTGAGGAGAGGTTTCACCGTGGGTAATAATGGACAGATGAAAAGGGGTCGTAACTGCGGCCGTTTGAAGTCTGCGCCACAAACCCTGGTCACTTTTGGGAAGAGATGTATGCGGTGGAGGGTAGATTAGACGGGAATTTCTATAAAACAGGGTGAGGCCATGGTAGCTGAGGAGTCAATCTCTGGCACTGCAAGACGAAGGCGGGTCGCTCTCAGCCCGGTCGCTCTCAGCCCGGGCCTGGGTGTGAGCGGCCATGTTGCCTGGGTGTTCGCTGTGTGCAGGTACCCCAAGGAGGGTGATAAGGCGATTAGGAAGGGGAGTTGATTTGAGTTGCATTCAGGGGGTTTGAGTTATTTCCCGCAATATTTCTGCATTCGAGTGCATGATTCTGCGTTTCCAAGCTGCCAGGTGACTTCGCTTCATCCTTGTGCCCTTCTTGACGCATTCGGTATGTCTGTCCGTTTGATCGCACGCTAAAATGCAAACTCTCCTTTGACTTTATTATTCTGCTTCTGGTGACCGATCCTGAATGCTGCACCTTATCTCAAACAATCCTCGTCTCGTTTTTCCGCAAACTTCATTATTTCCTCCTTCGGTTCGCTTTTTTGTCTTCGTGACACATGTGTAACACCTCTTTAGCAGTGGTGTCCGATAGATGGATTATCAGTCCCAGTTAAAGGACAGCTGTAGCTGTCTTCAGGGCAGAGACAGCACCCACTGACAGACACAGCACAGCAGACCAACTGACAGAGAACAGAATTACACGTTGTAAAAGGGCTCTTGTAGCACAATTATTCAGATTTGTCTCTGGATTTTGGGGCTTTTGGAGCTAGGACTGTTGCCTCTGCCATGCATCTGTTTGCTGTGACAATATCACTACTTAAGTAAGAATTGCTTGCAGCGTTTTTTAGACTGAGTTTCTTAGCTTCGTTATTATCAATGGGCATCCACTCATCATGTGAATAAACCCAGCTCAGTGACCTACTTACTAAAGTCCCTGTTGGCATAGCACATATATACAGTAGTTTCTTGTCTAATTTGGCCAATCGAACCTCAAGCTTCGCTGAAGCGCAGCAGATGTCCAATTCAAGGTATTCAGAAGCCTCTACGTCACTCTAGTTGACTAAATAAGTAGTGTTATGAATCTGGTGGTTAGTTCGTTCAACTCCTGTCGCATTAATTCCATATGTAAGCCAACTCATTTAAACTTACCAACAATTAGTGACATAGATGAAAGTTCTTTATAACTTTTCTTCGCGACTTCTTTGATGTCAGCATGCAAGAACTTTGACATCTCAGCTGCTCAATGTCCTGCATTTCAGTCTTTTCTGTCCCTAGGGCACCCGTGAGTCCACAGCCAAGGATGCTACATAGTTCATTTGCAAAAATCAGTAATCGTCATGGTTCCTCTCATCTGTAATACTGCTGTGACAGCACTGCCTACTCGAAGGGCAAAGCTTCCGAAATTCAGATGGGAACACCTCAGCGCAGCATTCCAGCCTCGCAAACCTTGCAGTGGCCGTCAGGCTGAAGGGCTAGAATATCGGCAGGCACACAGACGGCGATTTCAAGGGCTAGGCCTAAATGATCAGGCTTCGGATGAGACTCACTATCCCTGCCTTGCAAGCTTTGGAGCAGTCATCATTGTGATGGCAAGATAAGTCTGCATTATATGTGCTGTTCACTTTGAGGGCTACGCCAACAGGATGGATGTCAATGAAGGAATTCATCGTCCAAGCCTTGCAAGCTTCGAAGTTATCATTGCAGTTGTCCTTCACATCGATAGGCAAGCCATCAGGCTGGGCTGACAGATTGTTTCATTCATCTCCGGGGGCATCCCAGCCTTGCGAGCTCGTCATGCTGAAGGGCAAGGTCAGACAGGAGCTGAAGCAAGCAGAATGTGCTCCCGCCTCATTGAACCTGAGGATTACGCCTGCCGCTGCAGTAGGAGTCCTGGGTATTATGGCACCAAATGTAAGGAACCAAGACAGATGCTATGGCTACCTCAATCTTCCTCCTTTAATGGAACTCTTATGAGAACCATGATGATAGGCGAGAGATGTTAGCTTCTTCTTTTGCAACAGGCACAAGGGCATGCAAGGCAAGAAAACAGGAAAATTAAGGAACCTAGCTATTATGTACCTTTTAAGTAAGGAACCTATCACTGTGGACCATTGACGTCAGAAGAGACTGATCGCTGGGGACCACGAAGTCCCGGAAAAGATTAAGGGGATAGTTGGAACATGGAGGAAAGCCACGTAGGAAGGAGGTCGCCCAGCGAAATGTGCTGAAGACATTTCGTCAGTTTTTGGAACCAAGCTGCCGAGACTTCACTGGACCATGGCAACCAGTCAAGGCCTGGCCAACACATAGTAGACGAGTACGCTTTGCAACTTCACCAGGCCACAGAGTTCTAACACAAGGCCTGTAAACACCCGTTTCTGCGGCCAGAACACAAGCTAGCTTAGGGTCTGAACTTACAGACAGCTGCCGGGCCAGGACACCTCCTCCGGGTGTTCCTGTTTAAGGTTCCGGATATGGCTCCCGTTTCTTTGGCCAAGTGTGCACATTACATTTGTGATGTCTTGGACCCTTCGGTCAAGCCTGTAGCTGCTGGGTTGAGCACGTCGCTCCTTTCCTCATCTCACCTTGCCAGTCATGCAACGGTGAACTACTTTCTTTGGCTGAACCATGTTTTTATAATTTGCTTTGTCTTGTACTACTACTTTATTTGTTGTAGTCTGCTGTTAATTTACGTTAAGTCAAAATGCCATCTTAATCTCAGCTGCTTAAGTCTATACTATGCACTTTCCCTTCTATGTGTACATTAAATATTTTGTTGCACGTATGGAAATGGCTTTATGTTGTTTCGGGTGCTCTGAGGTTTTGCTTAAGTAACCCATTCCAAATATAAAGAACCTGCATCACAGCTACTGATTACGGGTAGCCATGTGGGTAAACTTCAGCTACTGATTATGTGTAGCCATGTGAAAAGCAGATAAAAGCAGTGAACATGTGCTTGGTTAAAAATCACTCCACATGGTTAGATGGCCTGTTGAGATTTTTAGGCCCGCCAACCTTTAAGAAAACACGACAGTGGAAGCTAAAAAATACGTAAATTTAGTGAAAATACTATACATTATTCGATTACTCAATATGCTCACTGTTTATTAAGTAAGACTTCCAGATTTTGTTCTGTAATGGTGCTGTGAACAGCCATGCAACCCAATATTGTCCCAGCAGCAATGGGTCTCTGCCGTAGACAGGCAGAAATGTTGAAGTTTATTAATGAAATATTCGCGTAACATTCGTGAAGGACTTAGTTGCCATATACATTGGTTCTATCAGCTGATGTCGCAGCGGTGCGGGAAGGTCCGCATAATCAATGGGTTAAAAAATTGGGGTATAAAAAATCGCTTAGCGACTCTTGCGCTCTTGTTTTCTTTAAAATTGATTTTGTCCAAACAACACATGAATGAATAATCGTCAAATATTTAGGTCAATATGACAAACATAAATGAAAGGCAAAGTGACAAGACGATCAGGAGATAGCAAAGCAAGAAAGCGATTGCGCTTGGTTCAAAACCTGACAGCAGCTTCAAAGCATAGCCAGAAGGTTGGCCCAGGAAGCTAGACAGTAGATGTATGTTGGCAAGAGTTTGAGGGCACTGTGGTCAGCTCCATGCTTGATGTATAATGCTATCTGCAATGTGTGTGCCAACAAATGGCCTCCTGAAAGCTGTTTCCTGTGTAAGCATGCTCGTATATGTTGCAGCTCAAGAACTGAAGTTTTACTGAATTGCTTCTGTGCCTGACTTGACAGATGAGCACGCTTATGTATTCGTACAAGTGTCTTGGCTCGAATGCTTTCTAACAAACCGCCTCCAGTACGTCACAATTAATGATCATAACTCACCTGAAATAAATGTAACATCGGGAGTACCACAGGGTTCAGTTTTAGGCCCACTTTTGTTTTTAATATACATTAATGATTTGCCTAACTGCGTTTCTTCTTCTGTGCATTTGTATGCCGACGACTGTGTACTTTACAGGGAAATATGCAACGATAACGATAAAAATATCTTGCAGACAGACTTAAATAACATCTTAAGTTGGTGCGATACCTGGCTCATGAATTTAAATCCTAACAAATGCAAACTAATGACTGTTTCTCGGCAGTACGATAGCTCCTCAACGTACAAACTAGGTAACATCGAACTCGACCATGTATCATCATACCGGTACTTGGAGGTTACTATTACCTACAACATAACATGGAATACTCACATTAATATGATCAGTAACAGTGCTAACCGCACATTGGGATACTTACGACGTAACTTTACTAAAGCCCCACCTGCCCTTAAAATGCTTCTATACAAAACTCTTGTGCGCTCGAAGTTAGAATACGCCGCTGCAATCTGGGACCCTCATCACGCAAATTTAATTAGGTCTCTAGAATTAATCCAGAATAACGCCGCACGTTTCATTTTTTCTAATTACCATCGTACAGCAAGTATAACAGCATTGAAACAATCTCTATCACTGCCATTTCTGTCACTGCGTCGTAAGTACTTCCGTCTTTGCCTCTTTCATAAGGTCTTCCATCATTCATCACTACGTACCGAGCTTATTACGCCACCCACTTATCGCTCATCCCGGATTGACCATAAACACAAAGTTAAAGGCATTTTTTTGCAAAACAAACACATTTTATTTTTCTTTCATACCGCACACATCAAACGATTGGAACCACCTATCTGACGACGTTGTTTCAATTTCTGATCATTCTCTTTTTTCCCGTTCTTTATCTGCGCACCTACAATGTGATAGCACTGCTTAATCATCTCTTGCATCTCTCCTCCCCACTTCTTTCTTTGTCTTTTATTTTTTACATGTGTCGTGATGCCTGCAATTTAGTTTGCTTCATGTTTTCTTTTCTCCCTTTCCCAAATTTCTCTTACGTTCAAATTTTGCTAATAGTATTGTATAACATGATGTGTTTATTTCTGTTCTGTTTCAGTTGAGTTATATTTGTTTT
The DNA here is from genome assembly GCF_013339745.2 of Dermacentor silvarum. Classification (NCBI taxonomy): domain Eukaryota; kingdom Metazoa; phylum Arthropoda; class Arachnida; order Ixodida; family Ixodidae; genus Dermacentor; species Dermacentor silvarum. The sequence continues at coordinate 51,689,915 of NC_051155.1, forward strand.
AGTTGTATTTCATTTCACGTTTACAATTTGTCGCTAATACTGTATAATGCTGCATGTTTCATTCTGTTCTTTTCTTTATTTGTTACCCACTCCCCTCTGCAAAGCTTCGGCGATTGAGGGTATCGAAAATAAATAAATAAATAAATAAGTAAATCAGGATGTGTTGATAGTGTACTGAGTAGGTGTATGTTAACAGGCTAGGATTTTCTTTGTTTTCAGTTATTATTCAATTCTTTATTTTACTTGTTGCACAATGTAGACCAATAAAAGGACAAGCACAAAAGGTGAAAAACTAAATGCATACATGACTGTTTCTCATTACAAAATTAATATTTTCTGCTTTCATGTCATAATACTGTTACCCGCTGTGCCGAGCATCGAAGAATGCGCCGGAAAAACGGTGAAGACGACGATCTGGGCAGCGCTCGTGTGGTTCTGCCATCTTGCCTGCAGCCATCTCTCGCTGTATATATCTTGTAAATATAATTTCCCTATCCCTTTTTGCTACTCTCATCCCCGTGGCAATACATACCTGCAAAATTTTGCAATTTTATTACAAAATTTCAGATTTATAGCGGTTGCTTACGATTGTTTTATTGACACCAATAACTTTAGGATTATTTCATTGCATCCTATTAAGGGCAAAGCTGACCTCAATAGAATGCAAATTGAGTCATTCGGCAATTTTTAGAGCTGGACTATCCAGACCTGCTCAGTTATTTGGACTTACTGGCAGCAGTGCCACAAGTAAAACAGCAGGTGATATTTTGGCTGACGTTACATGAATATTTTGCGAATAAATACCACAACATTTGTTTTTCTGTGACACAGCTTATGCTTGCTGCGAACATAGAGCAGCATGCGATTTCATAGTGCCTCTAGACTGAATTCAGGTAAGTGTCCAAAAAGCATTGCATAATTCGGTTTCCTAAAGTAAGCTTCACTGCAATATAGTTGTGTTAAACTGTGAAGCATATTAAGATAGGAAAGGGGCCACTGTCACAGGATGTATAATAGGTGTTCCTTAATTATACGCGCACACACCCACCGTCACCTGCCAGTAAAAGCACCAGGACACCTATTAAGTGTAATAGCAGGCCTTCTGAGCTACTTCGGACGTGGCCGTGGCGATTTGAGCATTTGTTTCGACCATCTTTCAAGGATGTAGCTAATATTCTAGAAATAATTAACACATCAAAAAACATGAACAGCATGAACTTCAGCTTGATAAACAAAATATTACTTTCTTACAGCTAGGGCCGCACTTTTCACCCCCAGAACATGGAACTTAAATTGCCACAAAGACAGCTTTGAATGGCTGCCAGTACAGTTATTACATGTCTCGGTATTCGTAATGCGACAAGAGATGGCAGGTGCGCGCGTGTAAGGAACACACACGTCCTGTGACAAAGGCCCCTCTTCACTTTTCATATGCTTCGCCGCGTAACACGACTGTAGCGTGGGGAAACTGAATTTGTGAACAGAACTATCTAACACTTCTTAGAGCCTTGCCCAAAGCCAACAAATTGTTTTCAAATAAACAATGCAAGTCTTGCGCAAAAAGCAATTTTCAGTATTTGTTACCAAATTTTACTGTTTTCTGTCTTCAACAGTAGTATTTCAATGCATTTTAAGGTTTAAACTCTATAATACACATAGTTGTATAGATTTGTATGTAAATGTCCACTGGGGTATGTTAAGTGCCAAATAGACAAAAAAGCAAGAAGACATACAACATTAAAAACTGACATTTGGCCTAGTCAGCACTAACTAGCACGAACTTTACTTCTTGTGTAAATATATTTTGACCATGAGTTGAAAAACGCGGTGTACCTACTGTTGAAGATAAAACCTACAAGAAAAATATTGACGAAGCTTTATAGAATGAGAAATGGACAGGGTAAGCTAATCAGAAAGTATGTGCTTTGTCTTTTTATTTTTTATTTGAACATACTGCTAGCCTCACAATTGGGGCTGTTGCAGGAGAGGGATAGGATACATATTTAAGAAAACACAGTTCAAGTAGGCGCGGACATAGATAAGTGTAGGTGAACAAGGCAGTACATATGCACTCTATATTCCTTATACAAATGCTATAAAAGGAGGGAGGGGGGATGTAGTAAACGCCATGTTGGAAGGTTTAGCACACAAAAGAAGAACAAAGAAAATGTAAATATATTGGATGTTCATTGCGCAAGAGACAAGAATCAGCAGGTACTTGGGGAGTCATAAGCACCAAAAAAAAAAGAAATATATATATATATATATATATCAGCGCGGAAAACAACACACTGCGAAGTGACTCAGGATGCCATTGTACGACACAACAAAGCATTGTTTGATAACTTGGCGATAAAGGTTTCTAGTGATGTGCAGGTGACGTCATCAGGCAACAGGTTCCATTCACGGATTGCATGTGAAAAAAATGACTACCTGAATATGCCGTTGTGAAATCTGTACTCTATTAAGTGCTTGGTGTGATTTGTTCGAGAACTACGTGTATCTGTCTGTAGTAAGAAGTCACTCTGATTGATTTTCATACTGCCATTAGGAAGAAGGAAAAGAAACTTAAGACGAAGTAGTCGGGCTGGATTTTGTATAGGGGGAAGTTCAGCTTGCCTTATTAGTTCTGTAGGGGAGTCAAGACGGCGATACTTATTAAAAATAAATCGAATCGCTTTTCTTTGTACGCTCTCCAATTTTGCTATGTACTGTTTACTGAAGGGTTCCAGTTCCGCACAAGAGTTTAAATGTGGTTTGTAATGAGAGCCAATCCTGAATGCTGATAATCATAACAATGCTAGCACATTACAGGCACTCAACGTGGATCTAGCTTTACTTCTTCCTCTGAGCTTAGCGTCGGCGTCTAATCAAGTAGACGCAGCGGGGGCTCTCTCATGCAGCTCTACAACGGACAGGGAAAACATGAGCATTTACAGGACAAAGGACTCCTGTCAGATAGACTTAGCGGAAGGTCTCTGCACTTGCGTGATGGGGGTATTTAATAGCTCATGCAATTCAGAGATGTTCAAGCATTAAACACGTTTAATACTTCTTTGTACATACGCCTATGCTCAGAATGCTTCCGTCACAAGCCACAAAACATTGCATTAGCCTGCAAGTCATAATTGCAGTCACGTAATTTACCATGGAGCCTTGTGAATGTGCATTTAAGCAGAAAGGTTAAACAATTATACAAGTTGGAAATCAAAATGAAGCAGCTCCCATGCATTGTTATGGTTAATGTGACGCGTTACCAGGCGGACCAACATGTTTGTGTACAATGAGCAACAATGTGTGTAAGGACAGCGACAAGACGGCAGTGACCACTATCGTGTGATACTGATGGCATGATTCGACGTGAGCTTACGACATGCTGATGGTTTGGTTCTACACATGTACTGGACGAGCATACGCAAGAGAAGCCTGGATTGTGAAGTCCTCAGTGGCTGTGCGTTTCAGAATCGTATGTACCTATGGCTTCATGGGTTTCTCAGCTAAAAGCAGTTCTTTAGAAACCCATATGGTTTTCTTTGAAAGAAAGCTTCGTAGTAGAAAAAAAATTTCTCCTGGTCTGGGGATGGAAACTGGGACATTGTGCTAAAGTCAGGTTCATGACAATATTCCTTTCATGAACGCTCCTTCACCTTGCGGGCTTCCACCGAAATGATTTGCCAATACTTGAGCTTAGGAGCAGGCAAATGGTAGACGGCCCTGACTTTGACAGCCTGGATGCAGTGGGATAGCGTAGCGTTTATTAAGACAAAAGCCTTATATGTCTCATGATGAGGTCTCCGTTTCAAGGCAGTTTCAAAACCATGTCATCGACACGAAATGGACCTCTTATGATAAGAGGCGATAATGCGCACAAAACCGCGATTAAGGCTGGAAGAATTATTAAGCAAGTGAACTGAAGTGATAATGGGTATACAAAGGGGTGAATTAAAGGGGTTACTCGGGTGATAGGAGTCAAAGGAAAGGTGATGAGATAAAGGGGGCTAAGATAATGAAGAGTAAATGAGAGTGAATTCAGAGTGAATGAAGGTGACTCAAGTGGTGATATCGTGAATCAAGGGTGATGAAAATTGGAAATTTGGAGTAATAGAGCAAACCAAGTGTGATGGAAGTAAAACCGAGATGGGGGGGACAGAATGAACGAAAGTGAACCAAGCAGTGATAGGGTGAATCAAAAGAATGAATCAAGCGTGAGTTAAGAGTGAAGCAAGGGGTTATGAAGTGGGGTAGTGACTTGCAAAAAATACATGTGAGATTTTAGGGTGCAAGTGAGAGTGACTCAGCAAGAAAAGGGCCCAGTCGCGGTTCGAGTTTGGTGAATCATAGGAAGGGTGACTTGCAAAAAAATATTACTTGCATGAATGATGGTTAATTCTGGTTTCAGGGTGATGATATCTCAGCGAAAAAAGTGCTGAGTCACGGTCCGAGTTTGCTGAATAAAGGATGACTTGCAAAAATGACTGCAAAATATAGGTTCAGAGTGATGATGACCCAGCAAAAAAAGAAGTGCCGAGTCGCAGTTTTAGTTTGGTGAAATAAGGACTTCAGTTAGCGGCGCAAGGGCTTTTGCCTTCAAGTCGTCTTAGTTGTAGCAGAAGGGAACCCTAGTAATTTTGGGCAACTTGACTGCTTCTAAGGCCACATGCTATTAAAATGAAATAAAATCTGGGTTTTACATGCCAAAACCACAATCGGATTATAGGGCACGCCGTAGAGCATTTTTACATTTCACCTCCATCGAAATGCGGCTGGTATTATCCCTGTAGTTAAAAGGATGTTTCACATTTGCCAACATGACTGTAAGCAGTCCTGGTTAACACTCCCAGGGCTAATCTGGTACACATATGCAAATATACAAGAAAGTTGACAGGATGGTTGCTAAGGTAGCTTAATGGTAAAGCACATGCATGCACAATGTGGAAGATGGGGGTCCGACTCCAAGCTGCGGCACTTCAATTTTACTTATTATTTATACATTATAATTAAACACAATTACTTTCTCCTATGCTCTCTGGCTTCATTGTCCATTTTATTTTCATGCGGTTGTAACTAATAAAGAATTGAGCTCGATGGATCCCCTTATTGTTTTCGCTTCTTTTGACTAGCATAGTACCGTACTGCTCACAATATCAGAAATGTTACACATTCTTTTGGGGCACAAACACAAACATACAAAGGAAGGACACATACAAAGTCTCAACTACCAACTGCGACTCAAAGGATGGAACATAGGGAGCAAATTTTGTGCACATGCAAGACACTGATATTGTCACGTACGAGTTTGTACCGCTGTGGACAAAATGACGTTGGTTGGGGAAGAAGAGGATGAAGTGTCTCGGAGCTCGGTAGATGGTGTCACCCTGGCCACAGAGCTACAACCCTCTGTATATCTTGTAAATACATATATTTTCTCCCCGTAACATTTTGGTGTAGGTGCGGGGTAATCTCGCCACAAGCCGGCCCTGGATCTTCGCAGCGGGCGTCACATCGGTTCCGCTGTTATGGCTACTGACGCTGCCTCCGACGGTGACGCTGCCTCCGCCGCTCAGACACCGGCGGAAGTGGTACTAACCCAGCTACGTCACCCGGGAATCTTCACTGGCACTGGCAAGGTCGACGTCGAAGACTCGCTGACGTCGTATGAGCGCGTCGGTAAGCAGAACAAGTGGAATGCCACACATTTGCTGGCCAACCTGATCTTTTACTTGGGAGGAACCGCGAAGGTATGGTTCGAGACGCATGAAACCGAAATTACAAGCTGGGACTCCTGCAAGGAAAAGCTACGCGATCTTTTCGGAAGGCCTGTGGGACGTCAAATGGAGGCCAAGCAAGAGCTAGCGTCTCGTGTCCAGACACCAACCGAATCATACGTCGCGTATATTCAAGACGTTCTGGCTCTCTGCCGTAAAGCGGACGCGGACATGCTAGAGGCCGATAGGGTTGGACACATCTTGAAGGGCATCGCTGACGATGCGTTCAACCTCCTGCTTTGCAGGAACTGCTCAACGGTTGAATCCATCATAAAGTAATGCCGGAATTTTGAGCAAGCGAAGAGAAAACGCATCGTACAACGCTTCGACCGACTTCCCAATACGGCTGCCACTTCCTCCTGCAACGACCCTCCGGCATCACATCCGCCTGCCACGCCAAGCTTGACACAGGTTATCCGCCGCGAACTTGAGGATATGGCTCCAAGTTCTCACTGTCCCCATACGCACGACAACATGACCATCTCGCTCATTCAAGCTGTTGTCCGCCAAGAAATTGCCAACATGGACATCCAGTCTGCCGTCCGCCCACGTCCCACCCCTACCACTCCTGTCATTGCCTCTGCTGCACCTCGCCAGTCGTTCCCGAGTCGATATCGGAACCCATCTGAGTGGCGAACACAGGATGACAGGCCGATTTGCTTTGCTTGCTCCCGGGTCGGTCACATCTCCCGCCACTGCCGTAGTAGCCGCTGGTACTCCTCGCCTCGACCATACGCTGATCGCCGCTTCGACCGAGACTCTCGGTCTCTGTCGCCCCTTTCTGAACCATACCATGCCGGCCTTCCCTCTCGGGGAAACACCACTAGCCGCTCGCCCTCGCCGCAACGCCGTCAGTCCCGCTCGCCTACACCTCGACGCCCCTCGTCCCCGTCCTACGCGGGCCGCTTCTCGGGAAACTAAGCAATGCAGCCCCCGGAGGTGAGGCTGCGTTGACGACACGGACTGCAAAACCTCTGCTGACCCCTGCTGCTCGACCGAACCTTGTTGAAATTTTTGTTGATGATGTACCCGTTCAAGCCCTCATCGATACTGGCGCTCAGGTGTTGGTTATGCGATCAGATCTTCGTAGCCGTCTCCGTAAAGTCCTGACACCTGCCGAGTCGCCTGCCGTCCGAGTGGCTAATGGCAGTACAACAGCCGTGATGGGAATGTGCGCCGCCCGTGTTACCATTGCCGGCGTCCTGTGTTAGTCCTGTTCACTGTACTGGCCGAGTGTCCCCACGAAGTGATTCTTAGAATCGACTTCCTGACTGCTCATTCAGCACTTATTGACTGTGCAACCGGCACCCTTCGCCTTGAACTGCCCCATTACTTTGCCGACCCGACCGAAGACCACAAGTCCCCAATTTGCGACGTTCTCCTGGCACGCCAAATCGCACTACCCAGCTCCATTGTCACTCTTGTTAACAATCGGGCGTGGCTTCCCCTTCAGAACTTTGGTTCCTGTCTGCAAGTGCTTTCTGAGGGTGTATCTCTCGCTTTGCTGTCCCCTTTGGAAGAGTGTGGAGTAGCTGCTCTTACGCCCGAACCACGATTCGACACTGCTGCAGCTTCCGACCGTCCTACTTCAAGCAACGACAAGTTTACGCCCATGATAGCTACTGACCTACTGCCTGCTTACGCCGACGCCCTTCGCCGTATTCTGATGTTCTATGAAGACATCTTTGATTTTGGAAATCGCCCGCTAGGTCGCACCCGTGTCGTCACCCATCCCATCCTCACTGGTGACGCTCCTCCTATACACCGGAGGCCCTACCGTGTGTCAGCAGCTGAACGCCAGGTGATCCAAACGGAGGTGGACAAAATGCTCTCCAAAGATATCATCGAGCCTTCCTGCAGTCCGTGGGCGTCACCTGTCGTTTTGGTTAAAAAGAAGGACAATACCTGGAGATTTTGTATCGATTACCGTCACCTGAATAAGATTACGAAAAAGGACGTGTATCCGCTTCCGCGTATTGATGACGCGCTGGACTGCTTACACGGTGCCAGTTATTTTTCATCGATTGATTTGCGCTCCGGCTACTGGCAAATCGCAGTGGATGAACCAGATCGCGAAAAGACCGCCTTCGTCACCCCAGATGGTCTCTACCAATTTAAAGTGATTGCTTTTGGACTGTGTAATTCCCCTGCTACCTTCGAGCGCATGATGGACTCTCTTCTGCGCGGATTCAAATGGACCACATGCCTCTGCTACTTTGATGACGTCATAGTTTTTTCACCGACGTTTGAGAGCCACCTTCACCGACTCTCAGCTATCCTTGATGTTTTTAGACGTGCCGGCCTACAACTCAATTCTGCGAAATGCCATTTCGGCCGCCGCCAAATACGAGTACTTGGTCACTTGGTTGACGCTTCTGGCGTCCAGCCTGATCCTGACAAAGTTCGTGCCGTTGGGGAGTTTCCCCTTCCGCGTTCTCCTACCGATGTCCGCAGTTTTCTAGGGCTGTGTTCCTATTTTCGGCGATTTATCCAGAACTTTGCCGAAATCGCTCGTCCTCTCACAGACCTTCTGAAAAAGGACACTACTTTTCGTTGGGGACCCGACCAGGCTGAAGCATTTTCAACTCTTATCAGTCGCCTTACCAATCCACCCGTGTTGGGTCATTTTGATCCGCATGCCTACACCGAAGTTCGCACTGATGCAAGCGGCCATGGCATTGGCGCTATCTTGTCCCAACGACAGCGGGACACCAATCGCGTGATCGCGTATGCTAGCTGTCTTCTTCTGCACCAGAGCGAAACTACTCGATAACCGAACGTGAATGCTTGGCCCTTGTTTGGTCCATTGCTAAGTTCCGCCCTTACCTGTTCGGTCGACATTTCACCGTCGTGACAGATCATCATGCCTTATGTTGGCTATGCTCACTCAGAGACCCGACAGGCCGTCTTGGCCGCTGGGCTTTACGCCTGCAAGAGTACACGTTTTCCGTGTCCTACAAATCTGGGCGGTTACATAAGGACGCCGACTGCCTCTCCCGCTACCCTGTCGACCCACCGGATGGCACCGAAACCGATACAGATACCTGCGTTTTGTCGATCTCCGACTTCTCACGCATCGCCGACGAGCAGCGTCGTGACCCATATTCGCGATCCATCATCGAACGCATTACCTCGGAGCAACAGGACGCTTCTCTACGTATGTTTGTTCTCCAGGACGGGACCTTATATCGACGCAATATGAATCCTCATGGTGCTGAACTGCTCCTCGTCGTTCCCCAGCATCTGCGCTCGACAATTCTCTCGCAGTTACACGATGCGCCTACCGCTGGTCATTTGGGTGTCTCCCGTACATATGACCGTGTGCGCAGACGATTTTTCTGGCCTGGGCTATATCGCTCTGTTCGAAGCTACGTCGCTGCCTGCGAACTTTGCCAACGCCGCAAGAAGCCTCCATTGTCTCCCGCTGGCCACCTTCAGCCTATAGATATCCCCAGTGAGCCATTTTTCCGCGTCGGCCTGGACCTCCTTGGCCCATTTCCTACCTCATCCTCGGGCAATAAGTGGGTGGCTGTTGCGACGGACTATACCACGCGTTATGCCATAACGCGGGCCCTCCCTACAAGCTGCGCAACTGATGGGGCTGTTTTTCTCCTCCATGAAGTCATCCTACATCATGGTGCCCCACGTCAGCTACTCACCGATAGAGGCCCCTGTTTTCTTTCTAAGGTTGTCGACGACCTTCTTCGTTCTTGCTCAACGTCCCACAAGTTCACGACGGCTTACCACCCACAGACAAACGGACTTACCGAGCGTCTCAACCGTACACTTACGGACATGCTCTCCATGTACGTGAGTGATGATCACCGGGATTGGGACTGCACCTTACCTTTCGTGACGTTTGCATACAATTCGTCGCGTCACGATATTACTGGTTATTCCCCGTTCTATCTACTATATGGCCGTCACCCTCCCTTCCTCTTGACTCACTGCTCCCTTCTGACGCCACCACTACCACGTTCTATGCTCACGACGCCATTGTTCGCGCGGCCGCAGCACGTCGTATTGCCCGTGACCGTCTTCTGGCATCTCAGACTATCCAGAAGCACCGTTACGACAGTCATCGTCGGGACGCTCATTTCAGCCCTGGGTCCCTTGTTCTGCTTTGGGTACCCTCCCGTCGCGTCGGCCTTTGCGAAAACTGCTGCCACGAACGTCGGGCCATACCGAGTTCTTCGCCAAGTCACCAGCCTCACATATGAGATCTCACCTGTGAATTCAAAGTCTTCTACCACCCCAGGAACTGATATCGTGCACGTTTCGCGACTAAAGCCCTATAACTCGCACGCTGATTCGACACCCTAAGAAGCATCGAGACGATGCTTCTGCCGCCGGGGGGTTCATGTCACGTACGAGTTTGTACCGCTGTGGACAAAATGACGTTGGTTGGGGAAGAAGAGGCTGAAGTGTCTCGGAGCTCGGTAGATGGTGTCACCCTGGCCACAGAGCTACAACCCTCTGTATATCCAGTAAATACATATATTTTCTCCCCGTAACAATATTGTGACAGTGCTAGTTTGTCTCGTAATGCTACAAATCGGCCTTAAACAAGTGCACCTGTGTGAAATATAGGGTAATTAAAGTATTACTAATACGTGTAGTATCTTTCTGATAAAATATGCCTCCATGAGCTCACGCACTGCCCAAGATCATAACACACAAGAAGCACGGTTCACATAAGCAGGCCTTGCAAAGTGTGCCAAGACCTGCACCATCAAATTAATTTGATTTGTTTGAGGGCTCCCCTAATATGGCCTTTCAAACTCTAGTCCCTCTGACACACATATGACTTGCCACAGCTGAAAGGTATCACATAGGTAACCCCCACAGCACAACACACAAAGTGCTTGGCATGGTTCTTCATGCATCCTTGTCTCTCAAAACTTGTGGTACAAAGACACAATGAGGCTAATCTGTTGGGTGTGGGAGAAATTACTGGAGCGCCATATCTAGCAGCCAAGTTCTTCAATTTGTGGCTAATTCTGGGCACACATGGCACAAACTCAGGTCTAGTGATGTATGTTCCTTTTACGTCTGATTGGCGAGTCCTAGTCAAGCTGCTCTTCAGCTTTCAAAGAACGGATTTGGTCACAGCATGCATGAAAAATTTAGTGAAGCTGACTTTTAAATGCCTAATCATTTGATGTAATCACATTATTACCCTCAACAAGGCAAAATGGCCAATAAACCATTCTATGCTATTTTAGGGCATCAAGGCAGCTGAAGTTGGGGCCCTCGAGCAGTTGCCTGCTCATGTTTTACATGACACCTGTAGTTAAACGAATCTTCTACGTCTACTGCCATGGCTGTGAGTGGTACTGGCTAACTCCCAGGGCTGCTATTCTACACACAAATACTTAAAGTGGATGGGAGGACGAGGGCCACAGTAGCTGAATTGGTAAAGCACCCCATGCCTAAAGATGTGGATTCAGCTCCCACCTACAGGAAGTTGCTTTCGTCCACTTTCATTTCCCTTTTTCGTATTATTTATAAATTCCAAATAATCACAAATAATTTACCCTATGCTTTCTCCGAGTTAATTGTCCGTTTTAATCATCTGGTCAAAAGAATGATGGCTCAGCTTGATACAGGGTACTTCAGCTTGGAAGATAAGAACGGCTGAGGAGGCCGAAGGAAGTGACCTGCTTCACTTCACTTCACTTTAATACCTTAAAGACCCCATTGGAGGGGTATTACATAAGGGGCGGTTAAAAAAATAATAATAAACATTAAATACAGGCGTTCGTTTTGAGATATGTGATAACAGCTTCGGTAAAGGCAGATGGGCTTGTGATGGCTGCGATGGCGTGTGGAAGGCCGTTCCAGTCCCTTGATGCTCGAATAAAAAATGATGCTTGAAAAGTGGTGGTCCGGGCACGTGCGCGTGCAACTTGAAGCGGATGACCGGTGCGACGAGATATGTATGAAGGTGGCGTGATGTACGGTGGGTGATTTAGGGAGCTGTAAAAGAATGAACGGAAGAGAGAGAGGGTGGCAACCTGTCGACGCAAAGAAAGAGCTTCCAAGCCAGATTCCGCTTTCATCGATGAAATGCTGATATCGTACGAATATGAAGAATGAATAAACCTAGTAGCACGATTTTGTACAGCTTCGAGTGCATTTATGATATAATTCTGACGCGGGTTCCAGATGGGAGATGCATACTCAAGTTTCGATCTTACAAATGATTTATAGGCCAACGCTTTTACTTGTTGTGAGGTATGACGTAAATGTCGCCTAAGAAATCCCAGTGATCTATTGGCTGATGAGATGATGTTAGTAGTGTGCAAGCGCCAGGACAGATCACAAGATAGAGTGACACCAAGGTATTTGAAAGATTGGACTGATTCTATTGGAACATCAGCAATGGAATAGGTAAATGTGAGGGGGTTACGGCAGCGAGTGAAAGACACGAGTTTACATTTGTTAGGATTTAGGTTCATTAGCCAGCGATTACACCATTCTTGTACATTATTGAGATCGTTCTGGATTAATGTGTGGTCAAATGTGTTGGTAACTCTGCGGTAGATTACACAATCGTCTGCAAACATACGAATGTTACATGATACCTGTGTTGGTAGATCATTAATGTAAATTAGAAAAAGAAGCGGTCCTTAGACGGATCCCTGCGGGACGCCTGATGTTACGCGGAGTCTGCTAGAAGAATGGTTATTAACGAAAACAAACTGATAGCGGTTAGTCAGGAATGCTTCTATCCACTTTAGTACGTCGGGGTGTAAATTTAACTGAGATAATTTTAGCAGCAAACGTTTATGAGGAACTGTATCAAATGCTTTTGCAAAATCTAGGAATATGGCATCAGTCTGAAGGTTACTGTCAAGGTTAACATGCAGGTCGTGAAGGAAAATTGCCAACTGCGTTTCGCAAGAATAGCCTTTTCGAAATACGTGCTGACAAGGGTGAAAAAAACAGATTGAGTCTAAGAAGTTCATGATATGCGAGTATATGACGTGTTCCATGATTTTGCAGGGGACACTAGTTAATGATATCGGACGATGATTTAATGGGGTTTCTCTATTGCCCGACTTGAAGACTGGAACGACCTTGCCCACTTTCCAGTCGGATGGTAAGATGCCTGTAGAGAGTGACTGCGAAAACAACAAAGTTAGGTACGCAGCAGATACATATTTAATATTTTTAAGAGTTTCGAATTGATATCATCTACACCTGCTGACGATGAAAGCTTGACGTTATCAATGATCGAGGTGATTCCTTCTGCCGAGAATATAATTGGTGGCATACACGCAGATATGTCAGTAGATGTGGGAAGATCTGGAGTTGAAGTCTCGTTAGTAAATACAGAGAAAAAGGCGGCATTAAAAATGTCAGCACACTCGCTGTCGCTGACTACTTCGCCATGTGCATTTAACACGCTGATCATGCGCGCCTCCTGAGGGTTTATTATTTGCCAAAATGTCGAGGGCTGTTTGTAAGCATTTTAGGCAGTTCATCGTGGAAAAAGGAGAATTTAGCATTCCGTATAGCCCTCAGATAAGCGTCTTCGGCCACAAAATATTTCCCCCAAGCAGAGGGGTGTCCGTTTAGTTTGGCTCAGCGGAAGAGACGTTTCTTTTTGTTTTCAAGTCGCTTAAGAGTTTTAGTGAACCATGGCTTGTTACGGTTTCCGCGGAACGTTATTCTCGGTATAAACTTGTCAAGCGAGATCACCTAGCTTGTTTTTAAATATTACCCAGTTTTCATTTGTAGAGCGCGTAGAACATAACCTCACGAACATAGGAAGAAATGCGCTCAGATCACTATTAATGGCATCATAATTACCTTTATTGTACAGGCGGATTGTTTTGCTGATTAAATCACGTCTTACGGGTTGAAACGAAAATGTGGCGTGAATTACTTTATGATCGCTGACTTCAGGTAGATATGCTATTGATGATAAGCTTTCCGGATTGCTGGTTAGGATGAGATCTAAGATGCTAGAAGTGCTTAGTGCAACGCGTGTAGGTTCTGATACAAGTTGAGTTAAATTGAAATTAAGGCAGAAATCCACAAAATCTCTGGCAGGCTCACTGCCCATAGTTATGGGGACGTCATTGCTCCAGTCTATTTGGGGAAAATTAAAATCACCAAACAGGAGGACTTCTGCTTGTGGGTGTTGATTACTAAGGTCACTCAAACTGTTATTAAGTTTAAATGTGAAATCTAAAATATTATTTGGAGGTCTGTAGCAAACACCTAGAATGATTGTATGGGGGGAAGCGTGAATAATTAGCCACAATACTTCAAGATCAGAAGTGATGTTTTTGGCTAGGGAGCACGATAACTGCTGGTGCACAGCAATCAGTACACCGCCCCCCCCGCATGCCTTTGCGATCCTTTCGATAGACATGAAATTCCGGTAGGTCGGCTAGTACTTCTGTATCTGTTATATCTTCTGTTAGCCACGTTTCGGTTATCACCATTATATTACTGTTGGATGATAAAACAAGGTTGGAAAAAGCGTCACGTTTTGGAAGGAAACTGCGTGCGTTCGTAAAGATTACAGACAATGATATGTTAGATTTGGGCTTAACAGTGCAACGGACATTTTTACGACGGGGAAATTGCTATATTATTTCTTTGACAGATTGTGTTTGCTCGTCATAGACGTAGCGCTTATGGCCCATATGCAGTGTTTTGAATCGCAGAGAGAAAGGTAATGATTTGCTTTTAGCGAAAGTAACGAGATGCCGGCGAGCGTTTTGTACGGAACGAGAGAAATCCTCTCCAACGCTGAAACTGGTTCCTTTGAACTTGCGGCCGTTAGAAAGAACCAATTCTTTTGTTTTATGGAAGGTGAATTTCGCTATGATAGGACGGTGGCGGTTAGTATCTGTGCGATGACCGAGACGATGTGCGCGCTCAATTTCTTTCGGCTCGATACAAATATTCAAATGATCCTGGCAGTGTTTGATGATAAGTTGCTCGGTCTGGGCAAACGTCTCTGATCCAGTTGATTCAGGGAGGCCATAAAAAATAAGATTATTGCGTCATGACTAGTTCTCGGCGTCATCAATACGCGTTTCAAGCCTGTGTACCACGGTGGCCACTTGAGCGGTACACGTTTTCACGGTTTCGAAGTCAGAGCGTAGGGAGACAAGATTTTGATAATGCCCCTCTAGATCAGTCATGCGCCTGCCCAGATCAGCAATAGCTTTGTCCGTCGACACTAGATGAGTTTTCAGGTCTTAAACCTGACTGATTAATTGCGACTGTCCAGCAGACAAGTTCTTCAATTCAGCTAGTAAAGCATCGGAGTCCGGGCCCGGCTTGCTTTCGACATCACCCGACATCATCAACAAAGCACGAATTACATCAGAACACTCAAGAGCGACAAGAAGGCAGCAGTGCGGGCTCGGCAGCTGAAGCAGGAAACGATTGCTAGACTTCTTAGAAAAAAGACTGTAAGCTTTACTAACCTGCATGACAAGAGTGAATGGATTAGCGGTCTGCGCCTGTGCACAGCCGCCGAGCCCACAAGGCGCCACCGGTATTGACTGCTCTTTTATAGTTGACCGGAGAGTTGATGTTGATGGCGACAGGTTTGTCCACGCTGCATCGAGCACTACCGTCTTCGGTAGCGGTGTCGCCGAAAACGCAGATCTGCTGCTCCCGACGAAATCCAGGGGCCTGAAGGGCGGTGCAAATCCAGAGGTGCGCATCAGGGATGGGTGACAGGCAATCCTGTCATGTTCACCTGACCAGGCACGATATTGCAGCGGGACTGCCAGGGAAGCCGTCACTAAGGATGGAAGCAACAGGCGCACGAGTGCGCGCTGAAACACCTGCATGACAAGAGTGAATGGATTAGCGGTCTGCGTCTGTGCACAGCCGCCGAGCCCATAGCCTCCTATATACTTTCTATGCCCGCGCAATCACTCCGGGAGCGCCGTTCAACATCCTCTCCTGACCTCCTCGCAGGTCGCCCGCTAGGGGCGCTGTTACCCCAGAATAGTTCGCTAGCCACCGTGCATGGTTAAAGGCGGGAAAAAATGCGTGTGCGCGTCTCCATTAGTGTCAAATCGAGACAATACCTATTTGCCTCGCTTGCCGACCGTTCGCTGGCTTGCTGAGCGATCACCACCTTTCTGCAGCAGTCCACGGCTGGGGAAAAAATTTATTCTGTCTTCGATTGACGCGGTGAGCTGCGGCAGGGTAGTGAAGGACTGTGGCTGTTGTGAGACTGTCGGTGCCACATTGAGGACGTCTAGCAGCAGCGCAAATGAGAGCCTTCTGGCCGAAAAGAAGACATTGTGGTCACGAGTGAGTTGTGCTACTGTAAGTGGTTTGATAGGGCGCTTTGCGAGTTGATACCCAGTAGTATGGCGTATTGTTGTGGACCTAAATGGACCTCGTACAGTAAGAGAAATGTCCCGGGCATCTCATTTCATGGAATTCCGAGCGATGAAGAACTTCCATAGAAGTGGCTCCAAGTTTGAATGTGTCAAGCGTGGAATGCGTCAGATACTTGCTGAGAGAGATGCACTTTTGATTTGTTCTGACTAGAAATCTCTCGTCTGACGCCAATGAATATTTTTTGGGTGGTTGAGGAGGTCAGCTGGAAGCAATGATCAGACAGACTCACGGGCAGTTTTGTGCGGAACAGAAAAGTCACTGAAGACAGGCATTGCGTCAACATCGACAAACAGCAACGTGATGGACACGGAAGATAGCACATGCTCGTCGCTACGCCGGCAAGTGAGCGTAAGTACTACGCCAGAACCACCCAAAAAATTTCCAAAGAGGCGACAGCAGCGCTGTTCAACCACATTACCCGGCGCAAAGAAACGTTTCGTTCGCCAGAATGTGCAGCACTAGCGATGGTTGGCGGATACCTATCGAGGGCTCTTAAGCTGTTAATGAGCGGGTGTCTTGCAAAGAATGCCTCAGTTTGTTGACAAAGCCCAAGCCCTCGGCGCCATCAGATTCTCTGATTAGGCTTCAAGACAGAAGCCGTCTGCTGTATTGGTCAGACGAACTCGTAGTTGTGCTGAACTCTTTGAACAAGTAGGTTGAAGTAGTGCTCGCTAAGCTAAGAAATTTTAAGCAGCCGCTGAGGGAGACTGCCGTGAATGCTGCTCAAGTGCTGCGAGAGCGTGAACTATGTAATTGTTCAGTGCCTGAGCATCACGAGAAGCTGTTTGAGATCATGGTGACAAAGTTCTTCCGCCCTCTATTCACTAATTTTGCGCTGAAGATAACGGACAAGAACGACATCGCAAATGTTTTTTCACAGAAGCCCCTGTCACGAAAGCTCCACAAACTTTAAATCCAAATGATGGCAATAAAAGTTTTTGTTGTGCAGTTACTAGAGCCGACGTTATTTTTTTCCACAATGACATACCAAACATATATAATAATAAGCAGAAGAAAAATGTAGCTTCTTACTAGCTAGTACAGATAAGAAGTCTGGTTTTCCTTTTATCGTTCTTTTCTTTTGGAAGAAGCAATGCGCGGCGGCCTGTAGGCTTCTGTGTCGGCGTTAAACGCTCGCAGATGTTGTAAAACAATAGAATTGGCACCGGTAAAAGAATAGCGCGATATATAGTTATGCTACAGCGCACGCCGCCGTAGAGTGTCCTGTATTTCTATTCTGGGGTAGCACTGCTAACTGGTGGTGAGTGACGGCACTAGGCGCGACGACCGGTTCCCTGCGTTCTCGGCGCCGATGGGCAGGCATGAAGTATATAGGAGGCTATGGCTGGACAATTGTGCATACTATTCAGAATCAGTTTAAAAAATTGAAAGTTTTCAGCTAAATGCATAGCACAGACACGTGATTTGTTGTAAAGGTACCTAGGGTAAATACTCACTAGTGCACTAAACATGAACGTTTAGCTAAGTGTGCCCCAATTGCTGAAAATAATTGCAAGTATACATTCCTGACATGTCGCAGCAGAAGCGCAACTATGGGACAGATGGCAAATAGGCACCCTGTCGGACAGCGCAGTTCACGGCTTTGAAAACAGTCGGGGCACAGCATGGTATTGGCGCGTACAATAAAAGAATGAATCTTTTTGAAAGATGGGCGCTGACGCTTATGCTTCCCATTCTGCGTTGTGGTTCTTGTTAAGTCGTCGGTCCTCAAATCAACGGCGAGTATGTTTTCGGTGCCCGCATGTTCGCATTAGAGCACTGCACAGGCCGATTACATTGGGCGGCCCGCCCGAGCCCGATCAAAACTTTTATGGCGAGACCCGGGCCCGGCCCGGGCCCTGAAATAATCTACGTTACCCGCCCGGCCCGGCCCGCCACCCCTTTACCTTAAGCCCGAGCCCGGCCCGAGCCCGGCTCGAAACCAGCCCGAACCCGGCCCGAGAACGAAAAATACATGTTTTTCAGAGTGAGAAGCCCGAGAATAACTCGCAGAAAGCGCGAGCCCGGCCCGGGCTCGCGTCAAAAAACCCGAGCCCGGCCCGTGCCCGAAAGCACACGCCGAGCCCGGCCCGAGCCCGTGAAAAAACTGCTCTACCCGGCCCGGCCCGGCCCACGGGCCGGGCCGGGCCCGGGCTTTCGGGTAAACCCGAGCCCGTGCAGTGCTCTAGTTCGCATTCCTAATGACATCGCTGGTCATTTCTGTTGTAGTAATTCGCGACATCCACGCGACGCTATAACTGGCACGCGTTTAAATGACTAGTTTATAGCGCCACTCTTGAACACCATGTTATGCACCTGAAAGGCAAGTCTGTTGTCTCGTGAGAGAATAAAAAAGTTTAGTCTTTGGAACTCATCGCTCACGGTCTCATTGCTCTTCACCCGCACTAGCAATCAACAGTGGTGACCCCTTTTGGCAGGTACCGTTACCTCCGATTGCCCTTCGGCATCGCCTCAGCGCCTGAAATTTTTCAAAGGACGATGACTCAAGTATTTGAGGGCCTTCCTGGTGTACATGTGTACATTGACGATATTTTGGTATGGGGAGCAAACAAACAGGAGCATGACCAGAGACTGATTTCGGTCATGAAAGCGGCCGAAAAAGCCGGCTTAACGTTCAACGCAAAAAATGCCGGTTTGGTGTTACGGAAATACAATTCCTGGGCGATATCATTGGACGTGACGGCATCTCGCCCGACCCAAAACTTATCAAAAGCTTGTTTGAAACGCAGGAACCCAAAAACAAATGTGATGTTCAGCGCATGCTCGGTGTAATCAACTACTTTGCTAAGTACGTGCCACGGCTTTCTGAGCGGACTGCGCTGCTCCGAGCGCTTATCAAAGCACAGTCAGTGTTTGAGTGGACTGAAAACCACAGAAAAGAGTGGAAAGGCATCACCCAAATTCTAACCACGACCCCCGTACTCGCCATCTTTGATCCTCAAAGGCAGTCCAAGATAACATGCGATGCATCAAAAGATGGCGTGGGTGCCGCGCTCTTGCAGTGTCACGATGGTGACAAGTGGCGCCCCGTGGCATATGCATCCCGTGCGCTAACACAAGCTGAGCAGCGTTACGCGCAGATTGAAAAGGAGACTCTCAGCATTTCGTTCGGCTGTGAGAAGTTTCACCACTTCGTGTACGGGCACACAGTTTTTATTGAGACTGACCATAAACCACCCCTATCTATTGCTGCGAAAGGGATCTGCGACATGCCTGTCCGCCTTCAGAGGTTCTTTTTAAGACTTCTGAAATATGATTTCATTTTGCAGTACGTGCCAGGAAAACACCTCGTCTTGGCCGACATGCTGTCAAGATCGTCTCCGGCTAGTCACGAGGACATCGCTGGCGCCGCTGACGACGTGGAAGTGCACGCAGTGCAAGTCCTGGGCTATTTGGTCACGGACGCTACGCGACAGAAGCTGGTGCGAAAAACTGCTCGTGACGGCTACTTGAGCACTGTCATCTCCAGCTTGTCAAGCGGTGAGAGCCTGCAGGGTGAACTAAAGCCGTTTTCGTCAGAGCTTTCCGTCGTGGACGGTATATTGCTGAAAGGAACAAAAGTGGTCATACCAAAAAGCATGCGACGTGAAATCTTAGGACGAATTCATACTGGGCACCTAGGATTGCAGAAATGCAAAGAAAGAGCACGACGTTTGGTTTTCTGGCCCGGGCTCAGCAGCGACATATCCCTGCTAATTCAGAGTTGCTCTACTTGTCGGAAGTTTTCATACAAGCAACCGAAAGAACCGTTACTCACGCGCCCAATCCCATTATGTGCATGGGTTCGAGTTGGTGTAGACATTTTTTTTTTTCTTTTGGGGGAAGTTCGTACGTCGTAGCGTTAGACGCACTTTCAAACTTCCCGGAAGTCCAGAAGCTCCAGGGCACCACTGCAAGAACAACAATTTCCGCACTTAGCGCTATGTTTGCCAGGTATGGCGTACCTCTGGAGGTGTGCACCGACAACGGGCCCCCGTTTTCAAGTTATGAATTTGCAGAATTCGTAAGAAAATATGACTTCGCTCATGTCACATCAAGTCTGCACTTCCCACAGTCCAACGGTCTGGCAGAGAAAGGGGTACAGATTGTGAAACGCCTCCTGAAAAAAAGTGAAGACTCACACGAAGACTTTTGGCTAGGCTTGTTGGCCTACCGCTCTACACCACTTGTGGACGGCCGATCAACTGGAGAACTTCTTCAAGGCAGGCGTCTCAGGTCGAATGTACCAGACTTTGGCGACGTGCAGCCTACGTCAGTCAAAAAGCATCGTCAGAACAACGACGGAAAGCCTTTATCACCCTTGGATAAAGGGTCGATTGTAAGGCTTAGGGACGCAACATGGTCCCTAATCATGGTAGAACGTCTCCAAGGTCCTACGACGTGGAAACAGAAGGTGGTCGGGTGTTTAGACGTAACAGACGGCATATCCTTCATACTCGCGAACAGTGGACAGCAGACGAGAGTGACGATAATGACTGCGGTTCGTCCGAGAGCATGTCCGCGGACTCTAGTGCAAGTACCTCCGTTGATGTTACACCGTGCCAGCCTACACACCCGCATCCTCAAGCGTCGTCCGCCGATGGCCCGACACCAACTGCAGCGCACCACGTGCGATCTCCTCCTAGGCCGACGCTAGTCCCAAGAAGATCTGGTCGCACCAGTTAGCCACCGCAGCGGCTTGGTTACGACATGTCCTTTAATCAAGTAACCTGAACTTTATTGATTCACGAGAGAATCATGTGAGGGGGGGAGGGGAGAAAGGGAAGCAGGACGACGATGGGCCCTCAGGCCGCTCTAGATGGCCGGGCACATTTGTGCTTCGGCGACCCCTCTGGCCCAGCCCACTGTCCGAAGCTGTAAGTCCGGTTGCGAGCTGCGCAGAGCAGCCTCCCATCGCTCCTGGTGTTCTGACCCTCGCCACGGGGGCTTGGGCTTGTTCGGGCAATTTAGAAAGATGTGGGCAAAGTCAGCTCTGGTGCTAGGACACAAGTGGCAGTGAGGAGAGGTTTCCCCGTGTGTAATAATCGACAGAAGGAAAGGGGTCGTAACTGTGGCCGTTTGAAGTCTTCGCCACAAAGCCTGGTCACTTCTGGAAGAGATTTATGCGGCGGGGGGTAGATTAGGCGGGAATTTCTGTAGAACAAGGTGAGGTCATAGTAGCTGAGGAGTCGATCTCTTGCACTGCGAGACGAAGGCGGCTCGCTCTCAGCCCGGTTGACGAGTGCTCGGGCCTGAATGTGAGCGGCCATGTTGCCTGGGTGTTCGCTGTGTGCAGGGACCCAAAGGAGGGTGATAAGGCATTTAGGAGGGGGATTTCATTCGACTATTTTAGCAGCCGGTGAGCGGATTTTTTATTGGCATAATTACTGATTGCGGCTTTTGAATCTGAGAAAATATACTTAGCAGAGGAGTGAGCAATTGCTAAGGAAATTGCTACCTCTTCCGCTTCTAGGAATTGTGTCAAATTTGGAATCGACGCACAGACAATGGGGTTTTGGAATCCGGTTAGTTCCTTAACAAATCGTCGCTTTATGCAATGAAGCACAAAATTAACTGGAACGCTAATGCATTTCTCCGCAATGTTCGGGAATTAATATCTCGAAACTGGTGTCATCCCGAGAATTCGTTCCAAGTGGATTCGCCTTGCGAACTCCATGGCTACAATTCTTAAATTGCAATATGGGCCATCAGGTAATTAGTTAAAAACTTAATTGGTGAATTTTTGTTGATCAGTCGATTATGCATTTCAATTTTTTGTGTAAGTAATGTCCGCCTCTTCGAGTAGACCAGTTTACTAACTAGAATTGGGCTATTTGCCACAGACAACCTTAAATAAATTTGAAAGTGTTCGCTGAAACACCCTATATATCACGCCTCCTCCACTGTCGCCAGGTCGCCCGCATCAACACCGAAGCACGGCAACAGGACCGCAAGGACCTCTATGACGCATCCCATCGTGCAGTGTTCTTCCGCCCGGGCGATGAAGTGCTACTCCGGACACCAGTTCGCGCTCCTGGCTTGTGCGACAAGTTTCAGTTTCGGTTCATAGGCCCATACAGAGCCTTGGAGCAGACTTCTCTCGTTAATTAGCGCGTCCAACCTATTGTGGTTCCAACTGACCGCCGCTGTCGCGCTGCCGAGATTGTCCACGTCTCTCGCATGAAGTCTTTCACAAGGCGTTCGCCGTCCCTTTAAGTTGCGGTCAGGCTGGCCGCTCGCACGCGGGGGAAATTAGTGTGGGCATTTCTCAGTCACTTATAGAGCACTGCACGGGCCCGGGCCGGCCCGAAAGCCCGGGCCCGGCCCGGCCCGCGGGCCGGGCCGGGCCGCCCGAAGCGTTTTGCCGGCGGGCCCGGGCTGGGCCCGGGCTTGAAAGCGCGGGCCTGGGCCGGGCCCGGCTTGAAGCCGCGGGCCTGGGCCGGGCCCGGGCTTGAGGCCGCGGGCCAGACTCGGGCCCGCTCATTAAAAGGACTAAGTCGGGCCTTCGAGCACACGCGAACGTTATGCATTGCATGGTCTAAGGTATTTTGTGCCAAGCTGAAGTGACACGTGCAGAGAGCTGGCTCTTAGCATACCTTACTAAAGAAAAGCGAAAAACAGATGAAGTTCTATTTCTTGTCTTGTCCACAAAAACGAACATTGCTTCCACGTGAGGAGAAATAAATTATACAAAAAAAGCACTCTTCAAACAATTTCCACGGTACCGCTTTTGAGATTACATTGTGATGACCACTGTGGATACTCTTAAATTATTGTAGCGCTAATGCGAAGAGTATCTATTTCTACTGGTGCGCTTATTTTATGATGTATGCTCATGAATTTGCCTGTATATATATTCGTATAGCAAATGACCTCATGGATCAAACTTGTACGATCAAGCTAAATACATGCGCACCAGGGGAACAATAACAGCACAATAATGGGGCAGAGCTGGAGGTGAGGTTGACACATATGGTACAATCTGTAAGTAAACAAGCTTTTGATGCTCGCGTCCTTCGTTGCGCCTATAGAGCTGTAGACCGCATTATACAGGGTGTTTCCGTTAACTTGGGCCAAACTTTAAAAATATACAAATGCTTCGTAGAACGACGGAACCAAGGTAATTTTGCTTGCCGTCGCTTGTAGATACTCAGTTTATTTTTTGCAATTCACCTAATTAGATATTTAGTCTTAATTAATCAACTTCTCAATTATTTAATTAGATTAAAAATGTAAATGAGAACATTGTAGAGCACCATGAGAAACTCCCGATACAGCTTTCTGTTGCTCAATACGTGCAACATAATGTTTTTTTTTTTCGAGTGAGAAAGAAACCCGCGCATACACGCAAAGTGCCTCGAGCGGCCACTCGCGCGGTCATTTTGGGTGTATTCGCGAGCTTGCTACAGAATCGGAAAAACACTTATATGCAGCACGTATTGAGCAACAGAAAGCTGTATCGGGAGTTTCTCATGGTGCTCTACAATTTACTCATTGACACTTTTATCTAATTATAATAACTGAGAAGTTGATTAATTAATTAAGACAAGTTATCTAATTAGGCGGATTGCAAAAAATAACCTGAGTATCTACAAGCGACGGAAAGCAGCATTACCTTGGTTCTGTCGAGCTACGAAGCATCTGCATATTTTTAAATTTTGGCCCAAGTTAACTGAAACACCCTGTATATGACTATCCTTCTGGTCCAAGGGCTGATGTTAAGGCGTGTGTAAACTTTAAATCGCCTTCAAAGCGTCATATTATTTTTTGCTTGTACAGTGAGGGACACAGTTCCGAACGGCAGTTCGGAACTGTGTTGTTCGAGGCGCACACCTGAACCATCCCAAGGCGCAAGCGCGTGTAATGCGCGCCATCCCGAAAATGAAGGCCTTGCCGCCTTGCAGCGACCACTGCGAGATTTTGCTAAATCCTGACACGTGGGCAGAAATAAGAGGCGCGCGAAGGAATAAGCGCCTAAGAGACGACCTCCGTTGCTAGGCGACAGCCGGCTAGGCGGAGCATGCGCACAGCGCGGCCCACCCATAAGGAACCTCCTGGCACCTGCGAGGAGCTGCTTCGTGCGTAACGTGGGACCAACGTCGCCATCTACTGAAAAAGAGAGAAAAAAATAGGCTT